>NW_028234426.1:8219424-8251924 GCF_977035675.1 Penaeus japonicus | reverse complement strand
ACCATTATCATCATTATTACTATCATTATCATTATCATCAATATTTTTATCATTATCATTATCATTATTTTCATAATCATTATCATTATTATTTTATTTTTATAATCATTATCATTATTGTTAACAATATCATGTCATCATCATTATCGTTATCCTCATTATTATCATTATCATTATTTCTGTTATCATCATAATCATCACCCTCATCATTCTTGTTACTTTCGCTATCATTATTATTATTTGTGATATCAATGGTATTATTTTCATCATCACCATTGTTGTTGTTAACATCATTATAACTGTAAGCGTCATTGTTATTGTCATTTTTATGATCATCAGTATCATCATTATCATTGTAACTGTTAGTACTGTTATCATCATTATTGATATCATTACATCTGTGTGTGTATATATATATATATATATATATATATATATATATATATATATATATATATATATATATATATATATATATTTATATATACATATATATATATATATATATATATATATATATATATATATATATATATATACATATATATATATATATATATATATATATATATATATATAGAGAGAGAGAGAGAGAGAGAGATGTAAATGTTTGTATATATTATTGTGCTTTTATATGACCACTGATGTTAATGCCACATACTTTAAATTTTAAAATTAATAATAAAAATCTTTAATCGAGCTTCGATAGCTCATTCGATAACGTGTGTGTTTTTCGTTCAAATAACTCGGGTTCGCGTCTCGTTAGTTAGGTCGTTGTAGTAAAATATTATTATTGTTGTTATCATTTATCATTATGTATTTTATCATCATTATCATCATTACTTTCATTATTTATCTTAACTTTCATAATCATTATTAACATATCATCTTTATCATGAATATTATCATTATCATTATTACAATAATTGTCAATACTATTATTGTTGTTATAAATGCTATTGTTATCATTAGCATTAACGTCATTGTTATCATCGTTGTTTCATCGTTATCATTATCATCATTATCATCGTTATCATTATCATCATTATCATTTGCATTATAATTATTTTCACTGTTGTTATTACTATTATCATCATTATCACAATCCTTATTAGCATTTTCATCATTACACATATCATTTCAACCATCACAGTTATCACTATCAGCATTACCATTATCACCGGTATCATCATTGTCATTATCAATATTATCATTATCTCATCATTATCCCCATTATTGCTATTGTCATTATTATCAGCATCATCATTATTGTTACTATTTTGATTTGCATTATTAATATCATTATTCTCTCATTATCAATTCTTTTATTTGTTGTGACTGCTATTGTTGTTACAATTATCATTGTTGTTGTCACTATCCTTATTGTTATTGTTATGATTATCATTTTCTTCTTTGCTGTGATCATCATGATTATTATCAATATTGTTATTATTATTATGATCCTCATCCTCCTGTTCATCTTCATCCTCATCCTTCTCTTCATCCTCATTCTCATCCTCCTTATCCTCCCCATACTTCTTCTCCTCCTCATCGTCATCATCCCTCTGCTTCCTCTTCCTTCTTCCTCCTTCTCCTCAACCTCCTCCTCCTACTCCTCCTCCTCCCTACCCCTTCCACTTCCGTCTCATCCACCTCCTCCCCTCCACTTCCGTCTCATCCACCTCCTCCCCTCCCCTCACCCCCATCTCCATCCTCTTCCCCCTCCTCCTCATCCTCCTCCTATTTCTTCTCCTCCTCATCCTCCCCATACTTCTATTCTTCCTCCTCCTCCCCCTATCATTTAATGTACTTTAAATACATTAAATGATTGATAATTAAACGGACTTTGATTTCTCAGTCGATAGCGTGCTTTTCTTTCGTTCAAATAACCCGGGTGTGTCTCTATAGTCAGGTCGTTGCGTTAATATCATATTATATTTATTATATTTATTATCATTACTATGGTTGGTATTATCATTCTTATGAATGATTTTGTTGTTGTTGTTATTATTGTTATTGTCATTGCGAATAGATTATTATTGTTATTGATATCATGTGGTATTATTACTGTTATGCTTGTGATAATTATCATTAATATTATCGTCATTGTTGTCATCATCATTATCATCATCATTATCATCATAATTTTTATCACCATCATAATCATTAAAATCATTATCATTGTCGTTGTTATTTTTGTTTTCCTATCATCATCATTGCCATTTTTTAACATTATTGTTATTATGATAATCATTATTATCATCATTATCACTTTTGCCATTATAATTTTCACTAGCATTATCATCATTACCATCATCATTATCATTATCATTATTATCTTCATCATTATTATCATTATTATCACCTATATCATTGCTGTTGCCGTTATCATTATCATTATCATCATCAAAATTATATCATTATTACTATCATTATCATCAACATTGTTATCATTATCATTATTTTCATAATCATTATCATTATTATCATTAATTTCATAATCATTATCATTATTATCATTATTTTCATAATCATTATCCTTATTGTTATAAATATCATGTCATCATCATTATCGCTATCTTCATTATCATCATTATCATGATTTCTGTTATCATCATAATCATCACCCTCATCATTTTTGTTACTTTCGCTATCATTATTATCATTGTTGATATCCACTGTATTATTTTCATCATCACCATTGTTGTTGTTAACATCATTATAACTGTAAGCATTATTGTCCTTTTTATGATCATATTTTACAATTAATAAATAGCATTTTATTAAGAGCTTCGATGGCTCAGTCGGTAACGTGCGTGTCTTTCATTCAAATAACTAGGGTTCGCTTCTCGTTAGTTATGTCGTTGTGATAATTTTTATTTTTTTTATTATTTATCATTATGAATTTTATCATCCTTATCATCATTACTTTTATTATTCATCTTAATTATTATAATCATTATCACCATGTCATCGTTATCATGTATATTATCATTATCATTATTACAATAATTGTTGTTATTATAATTGGTATTGTTGATGTTATCATTAGCATTATTGTCATTGTTATCATCATTACCATCGTTATTATAATCATCATTATCATCGTTATCATTATCATCGTTATCATTATCATCATTATCACAATCCTTATTAGCATTTTCATCATTACACATATCATTTCGACCTTCACAATTATCATTATCAGCATTACCATTATCACCGGTATCATCATTGTCATTGTTATTATCAATATTATCATTATCTCATCATCATCCCCGTTATTATTATTGTCATTATTATCAGCATCATCATTATTACTACTATTTTGATTTGCATTATTAATATTTCTATTTTTTTTTCTTTCATCGTTACTCTCTCATTATCAATAATTTTATTTGTTGTGACTGCTATTGTTGTTGCAATTATTGTTATTGTTGTTATTGTTCTCACTATCGTTATTGTTGTTGTTATGATTACCCTTTTCTTCTTTGCTATGATCATCATGATTGTTATCGATATTGTTATGATCATTATTATTATGATGAGCATTATTATCGTTATTGTTACTATTATTATTAGCATTATCATTATTATCATTATTACTATTATCATTATTACTATTATCATCATTATTATCATTATCATTGTTACTATCATCACCATCATCATTATCATATTCATTACCACCATCATCATCATCATTCTTATTTTCATTGTTAATGATATCAATATTCTGAATACCATTGCCATTACCATCATCAATCATATTAATAATCCTCTCATTATACGATTTTCAAATTAGCAGCTGTTTCAGTCGTAGTAATGGTGATACAATACTCGTCAATAAGATCACACTCTCCGCGTATAAGGTGTGAAAAATAACACTAAAAGAGCAACGATACGGAAGAATTTTCTACACATTTGACGCAAACACCGTGTGAGGTGATCATTATTATCATTATCATTATTATTGTTAACGTCATCATTATCATCATCATCATCATTATTATAATTATAATCATCATGTAGTTAGTTTATTCTTATATGTACCAGGGTATACCATTGCCGTTATATATGATCATGAATGCACTTATTCCCAAAGACTTAGTAGTTTAAAGATTCCAAGTGAATTTCAAAGACAATAGAGCTTTGATAGCTCAGTCGGTATCGTGCTTATCTTTCATTCAGTTAATTAGGGTTCGCGTCTCATTAGTTAGGTCGTTGCAATAAATTTATTATATTATTATTGCTGTTATCATTTATCATTATCATTATTATCATTTTTGTTATTATTATGATTATCATATTCATTTTGACTATCATTATCCTTATCATTGTTAGTATTATCATCATAGTTATAACTATAATCATTATCATTATCATTCCTCTGCCTCATCATATTTCTTGTTCACTTCCTCCTATTCTTATTCGTATGATCATTTCTTCTTCTTCTTCATCTTCGTTTCCTTCCTCTTTTTCTTCTCTTTTACTTCTATTTTTCTTCTACTTTTTCTTCTATTTTTTTTCTTCTTATCCTTTCGTTTTCATATTTTTCTTCTTAGTCTCCTTCATTTTTTCTTCTTCCCTCTTTTTCTTGTTTTCTTCTTTCTTTTCTTCTTCTTCTTTTTCTTCTTCTCCTTTATTTTCTTCTTTCTTTCTTATTCTTATTCTTTTCTTCTGTTTTCTTCTTCTTCTTCCTTTTCTTTTTTTTCTTCTTCTTCCTCTTCTACTGACCCCTTTTCTTCTTCTCCTTCTGCCTTTTCTCCTTCCTTACCCCTCCAACTCCTCCACCTCTTCCACCTCCCCTTTCTGCATCCTCTTCCTCTACCTCCTCCTCCTCCCCCTCCCCCCTTTGCATCCTCTTCCTCCTCCTCCCCCTCCTCCTCCTTCCTCTTTTTCTTCTCTTTTTCTTTTATTTTTTTCTACTTTTTTCTTCTTCTATTTTTTTCTTCTTATTATTCTTTCATTTTTCATATTTTCTCATTCTTCACCCTTTTTTTTTCTTTTTCTTGTTTTTCTTCTCCTTTGTGTTTTCCCTTTATTTCTTCTTCTTCTCCTTTATTTTCTTCTTTCTTTCTTATTCTTATTCTTTTCTTCTGTTTTCTCCATCTTCTTCTTTTTCTCTTTTTTTCTTCTTCTTCCTCTTCTACTACCCCTTTTCTTCTTTTCCTTCTTACTTTTCTTCTTCCCTCCCCCCCCTCCTCCTCCTCCTCCTCCTCCTCCTCCTCCTCCTCCTCCTCCTCCTCCTCCTCCTCCTCCTCCTCCTCCTCCTCCTCCTCCTCCTCCTCCTCCTTCTCCTCCTTCTCCTCCTTCTCCCCCCTCTCCTCCTCCTCTCCCTTCTCCTCATCCTCATCCTCCCCATACTTACTCTCCTCCTCCTCATCGTCATCATCCCTCTGCTTCCTCTTCCTCCTTCCTCCCCCTCCTCCTCCTTCTCCTCAACCTCCTCCTCCTCCTCCTCCCCACCCCCTCTACTTCCGTCTCATCCACCTCCTCCCCTCCCCACCCCCCACCCCATCCCCATCCTCCTCCCCCTCCTCCTCATCCTCATCATCCTCCTCCTCCTCCTCCTCCCGCCTCTGCATCCTCTTCTACCTCCTCCTCCCCCCTCCCCCCTCCCCCCTCCTCCTCCTCATCCTCCCCATATCATTAATATTATCGTCATTGTTGTCATCATCATTATCATCGTTAATCATTATTATTGTCGTTGTTATTTTTGTTTTCCTATCATCATCATTGTCATTTTTTAACATCATTGTTATTATGATTATCATTATTATCATCATTATCACTTTTGCCATTATAATTTTCACTAACATTATCATCATCATTATCATTATTATTACCATTATCATTATTATCTTATGATTATTATCATTATTATTACCTATATCTTTGTTATTGCCGTTATCATTATCATTATCATTATCATCATCATTGTTATCATCAAAATTATACCATCATTCTTATCATAATTGTTATCATTATTTTGATCATTATTATCATTATCATCATTATATTCATCATTTTTTTCATTATGATTACCGTGTTTATTGTTTTTATCTCTATAATTATTCTTATCAACATTAGTAGTAGATGAAATTCCATTATCATTATCATCATTATTACTATCATAATCATTATCAATATTTTTATCATAATCATTATCATTATCATCTTATTTTTATAACCATTATCATTATTGTTAACAATATCATGTCATCATCATTATCGTTATCCTCATTATTATCATTATCATTATTTCTGTTATCATCATAATCATCACCCTCATCATATTTGTTACATTATTATTATTTGTGATATCAATGGTATTATTTTCATCATCACCATTGTTGTTGTTAACATCATTATAACTGTAAGCGTCATTGTTATTGTCATTTTTATGATCGTCAGTATCATCATTATTATTGTAGCTGTTAGTACTGTTATCATTTATTATTATCATTTATCTTTATGAATTTTATCATCATTATCATCATTACTTTCATTATTCATCTTAATTATTATAATCATTACTATCATATCATCGTTATCATGAATATTATCATTGTCATTATTACAATAATTGTCATTACTATTGTTGTTATGATTGCTATTGTTATCATTAGCATTATTGTCATTGTTATCATCATTATTATCGTTATCATTATCTTCAGTGTTGTTATTACTATTTTCATCATTATCACAATCCTTATTAGCATTTTCATCATTACACATATCATTTCGACCATCACAATTATCATTATCAGCATTACCATTATCACCGGTATCATCATTGTCATTGTTCTTTTCAATATTATCTTTATCTCATCATTATCCCCATTATTGCTATTGTCATTATTATCAGCATCATCATTATTATTATTATTTTGATTTGCATTATTAATATCATTATTATTTTTCTTTCATCGTTACTGTTCTCATTATCAATAATTTTATTTGTTGTAACTGCTACTGTTGTTGCAATTATTGTTATTGTTGTTGTTGTTGTTTATTCTTATTGTTGTTGTTATGATTATCATTTTCTTCTTTGTTGTGGTCATCATGATTGTTATCGATATTGTTATTATCATTATCATCATGATCATTATTATTATCATTATCATTATTATCATTATCATTATTATTATCATCATTATTATCATTATTATCATTATAATTATTACTATTGTCATTGTTATCATTATCACCATCATCATTATCATATTCATTACCACCACCACCATCATCATCCTTATTTTCATTGTTATTGATATCAATATTCTGATTACCATTGTCATTATCATCATCATTATTTTCATCATAGTTATTATCGCCATTAATATTCTCATCATTACTACTGCCGTTCTAAAATTTACTATAATCATTACCATTAGGATTCTTATTACTATTATCATTGTTACTATTATCACCACCATTATTTAATTACTATTATCATCACCATTATTTAATTACTATTATCATGATTGTTGTTTTTATCATTATTATTATCATTATTGTCATTACTGGTATTGTTATCTTTATTATTAATACTATTTTTATCTCAACAATTAAACTCCTAATTTCGTTGTTTTTAATTAAATAAAACGTTTAACCTTATTTCTATGATTGCTATTAATTCTTTTTTATTTTTGATGTCGTTATTCGAATCAATTTTCATCATCATTATCATTATCATCACAATTATTACTACTAATCTTTGTTGTTGTTGTTGTTATCATTATCGTCATTATCATTAGTACTGTATTGTTATCCTTATCATGATCATTATCCTCATTTTCATTATCATTATTGATATTGTCATTATCATCATTGTTATTGTTATAATCATTTTTGTTATCATCATCATTACTGTTACTGTTATTATCACATTATTATTGTTATCCACATTATCATCATTGTTTAACAATATCATTATTATCGTCATTATTGTAATTATCATCATCATTAGAAGTAGTGTTATTATCATTATTGCTATCATTATCATTATTGTTATTATCATTATTATAAGTCTTTTCATTATTATCATTATCATTATCGTTATCATCATAATCACTAATGTTATTATTCTCATTATCATTAATGATATAATGATATAGAGTTATTGTTATTATCATTATTATTTCTATCATTGTTAATACTATGATTATTTTTGTCCTTATTGATATTACCATTTTTGTTACTACTATTGTTGTTGTTTTTATACTATTATTGTTATCATCATTTTTGTTACCATCACTATGTTCATTTTCATCATCGTTATAATTATTGATATTGTTATATATATGATGATCATTATTGTCATTATCTTTATGATCATTGTTATCATCATGCTTATCCTTTTTTTCTTATCAACATAATCATTGTTATTAGTATTGTTTTGTTTGTTTGTTTGTTTGTTTATCATTGTAATCTGTATTATCATTATTGTTGATACAATCATTACAGTTGTTGTTATTATCTTTACCAACATTCTTATTATTACTTTCATTATTATTATCATTATCATTATCATCACAATTATTATTAACATCAGTATCATTACATGAAATTGATATTATTACCATCATTGTTATTAATCATTTCTATTAGTGTTATCATCATACTTGATATTATAATTATCAGCATAGTTATTATTGTTATCACATTATTATCTTATCATCATCATTATTATTATCATTATTATCATTATTATCATCATCATCATTATTGTCATTCATAAAATATATTGTTGTTGTTCCTCTTGTTATCACCATTATCTTCTAATATGATTACATTATCATTACCATTATCATAATCATAAATTGTTTTCTTCGCAAAGATAAAAAAAAAAAAACTCACACCAACTTTATTGTCATTATCATCATTAGTTGCAACAATACTTCTAGCAGTAGTATTAGTATTATTATTATCATTTTTATTACCATAGCTCAGGTTAAATAATGCGAGAAAATCGTAGAGTGATCATTTATATTAATAATCCTTACATTATACTATCTTCAAATTAACAAATATTTCAGTCGTAGTAATGGTGACACAACTTTATAGTTTTTTTTTTCAGTTGCATATACCCGTCAATGAGATCACACTCTCCGTGTCTAAGGTGTGAAAAATAACACTAAAAGAGCAACGATACGGAAGAATATTCTACACATTTGACGCAATCACCGTGTAAGGTGATCATTATTATCCTTATCATTATTATTGTTACCATCATCATTATCATCATCATCATCATTATCATATAATCATCATGTAGGTAGTTTATTCTTATATGTACCAGGGTATACCATTGCCGTTATATATGATCATGAATGCACTTATTCCCAAAGACTTTGTAGTTTAAGGATTCCAAGTAATCAATAATTAACAGAGCTCTGATAGCTCAGTCGGTATCGTGCGTGTCTTTCATTCAAATATCTAGGGTTCGGTTCTCGTTAGTTAGGTCGTTGGGATAAATTTATTATATTATTATTGCTGTTATGATTTATCATTATCATAATTTTCGTTATTATTATGATTATCATATTCATTTTGACTATCATTATCATTTTCATTATCATGCCTCCTCATATTCTTATTCGCATGATCATTTTGCTTCTTCTTCATCTTCTTCGTCTCCTTCCTCTTTTTCTTCTCTTTTACTTCTATTTTTCTTCTACTTTTTCTTCTATTTTTTTTCTTCTTATCCTTTCTTTTATCATATTTTTCTTCTTAGTCTCCTTCTTTTTTTCTTCTTCCCTCTTTTTTCTCTTTTTCTTGTTTTTCTTCTCCTCTTTTTTTCTTCTCTCTTTTATTCTTCTTCTTTTTCTTCTTCTCCTTTATTTTCTTCTTTCTTCTTCTTCTTTTCTTCTGTTTTCTTCATCTTCTTTTTCTCTTTTTTTCTTCTTCCTTTTCTACTGACCCCTTTTCTTCTTTTCCTTCTGACTTTTCTCATTCCTCCCCCCTCCTCCTCCTCCTCCTCCTCCTCCCCCCTCTGCATCCTCTTCCTCTACCTCCTCCTCCTCCTCCTCCTCCTCCCCCTTCTGCATCCTCTTCCTCCTCCTCCTCCTCCTCCCCCTTCTGCATCCTCTTCCTCCTCCTCCTCCTCCCCCTTCTGCATCCTCTTCCTCCTCCTCCTCCTACTCCTCTCCCTTCTCCTCATCCTCCTGTTCATCTTCATTATCATCATTATCATTATTATCTTCATCATTATTATCATTATTATTACCTATATCATTGTTGTTGCCGTTATCATTATCATTATCATTACCATCAGCATCAAAATTATACCATCATTCTTATCATAATTGTTATAATTATTTTGATCATTATTATCATTATCATCATTATATTCATCATCATTTTTCTCATTATGATTATCGTATTTATTGTCTTTATCTCTATAATTATTCTTTTCAACATTAGTAGTAGATGAAATTCCATTATCATTATCATCATTATTACTATCATTATTATCAATATTTTTATCATTATCATTATTTTCATAATCATTATCATTATTATTTTATTTTTATAATCATTATCATTATTATTTTATTTTTATAATCATTACCATTATTGTTGACAATATCATGTCATCATCATTATCGTTATCCTCATTATTATCATTATCATTATTTCTGTTATCATCATAATCATCACCTTCATCATTCTTGTTACTTTCGCTATCATTATTATTAATTGTGATATCAATGGTATTATTTTCATCATCACCATTGTTGTTGTTAACATCATTATAACTGTAAGCGTCATTGTTATTGTCATTTTAATGATCATCAGTATCATCATTATCATTGTAACTGTTAGTACTGTTATCATAATTATTGATATCATTATATCTGTGTGTCTGTATATATATATATATATATATATATATATATATATATATATATATATATATATATACATATTTATATATACATATATATATAGTTATATATATAATATATATATATATACATATTTATATAGATATATTATATATATATATATATATATATATATATATATATATATATATATATATATATATATAGAGAGAGAGAGAGAGAGAGAGAGAGAGAGAGAGAGAGAGAGAGAGAGAGAGAGAGAGAGATGTAAATGTTTGTATATATTATTGTGCTTTTATATGACCACTGATGTTAATGCCACATACTTTGAATTTTAAAATTAATAATGAAAATCTTTAATCGAGCTTCGATAGCTCATTCGGTAACGTGTGTGTTTTTCGTTCAAATAACTCGGGTTCGCTTCTCGTTAGTTAGGTCATTGTGGTAAAATGTTATTATTGTTGTTATCATTTATCATTATGAATTTTATCATCATTATCATCATTACTTTCATTATCTATCTTAACTATCATAATTATTATTAACATATCATCGTTATCATGAATATTATAATTATTACAATAATTGTCAATACTATTATTGTTGTTATAATTGCTATTGTTATCATTAGCATTATCGTCATTGTTATCATCGTTGTTTCATCGTTATCATTATCATCATTATCATCGTTATCATTATCATCATTATCATTTGCATTATAATTATTTTCACTGTTGTTATTACTATTATCATCATTATCACAATCCTTATTAGCATTTTCATCATTACACATATCATTTCAACCATCACAGTTATCACTATCAGCATTACCATTATCACCGGTATCATCATTGTCATTATCAATATTATCATTATCTCATCATTATCCCCATTATTGCTATTGTCATTATTATCAGCATCATCATTATTGTTACTATTTTGATTTGCATTATTAATATCATTATTCTCTCATTATCAATTCTTTTATTTGTTGTGACTGCTATTGTTGTTACAATTATCATTGTTGTTGTTATCACTATCCTTATTGTTATTGTTATGATTATCATTTTCTTCTTTGCTGTGATCATCATGATTATTATCAATATTGTTATTATTATCATGATCCTCATCCTCCTGTTCATCTTCATCCTCATCCTTCTCTTCATCCTCATTCTCATCCTCCTCATCCTCCCCATACTTCTTCTCCTCCTCATCGTCATCATCCCTCTGCTTCCTCTTCCTTCTTCCTCCTTCTCCTCAACCTCCTCCTCCTACTCCTCCTCCTCCCCACCCCCTCCACTTCCGTCTCATCCACCTCCTCCCCTCCACTTCCGTCTCATCCACCTCATCCCCTCCCCTCACCCCCATCTCCATCCTCTTCCCCCTCCTCCTCATCCTCCCCATATTTCTTCTCCTCCTCATCCTCCCCATACTTCTATTCTTCCTCATCCTCCTCATCCTCCCCATATTTCTTCTCCTCCTCATCCTCCCCATACTTCTATTCTTCCTCATCCTCCTCATCCTCCCCATATTTCTTCTCCTCCTCATCCTCCCCATACTTCTATTCTTCCTCCTCCTCCCCCTAGTTATTTGTGATCATTGATGTCCTGTGCCACACACACCTTGTACTTTAAATACATTAAATGATTGATAATTAAACGGACTTCGATTTCTCAGTCGATAGCGTGCTTTTCTTTCGTTCAAATAACCCGGGTGTGTCTCTATAGTCAGGTCGTTGCGTTAATATCATATTATATTTATTATATTTATTATCATTACTATGAATGGTATTATCATTCTTATGAATGATTTTGTTGTTGTTGTTATTATTGTTATTGTCATTGCGAATAGATTATTATTGTTATTGATATCATGTGGTATTATTACTGTTATGCTTGTGATAATTATCATTAATATTATCGTCATTGTTGTCATCATCATTATCATCATCATTATCATCATAATTTTTATCACCATCATAATCATTAAAATCATTATCATTGTCGTTGTTATTTTTGTTTTCCTATCATCATCATTGCCATTTTTTAACATTATTGTTATTATGATAATCATTATTATCATCATTATCACTTTTGCCATTATAATTTTCACTAGCATTATCATCATCATTATCATCATCATTATCATTATTATCTTCATCATTATTATCATTATTATTACCTATATCATTGCTGTTGCCGTTATCATTATCATTATCATCATCAAAATTATATCATTATTACTATCATTATCATCAACATTGTTATCATTATCATTATCATTATTTTCATAATCATTATCATTATTATCATTATTTTCATAATCATTATCATTATTATCATTATTTTCATAATCATTATCATTATTATCATTATTTTCATAATCATTATCATTATTATCATTATTTTCATAATCATTATCATTATTATCATTATTTTCATAATCATTATCCTTATTGTTATAAATATCATGTCATCATCATTATCGCTATCCTCATTATCATCATTATCATGATTTCTGTTATCATCATAATCATCACCCTCATCATTCTTGTTACTTTCGCTATCATTATTATCATTGTTGATATCCACTGTATTATTTTCATCATCACCATTGTTGTTGTTAACATCATTATAACTGTAAGCATTATTGTCCTTTTTATGATCATATTTTACAATGAATAAATAGCATTTTATTAAGAGCTTCGATGGCTCAGTCGGTAACGTGCGTGTCTTTCATTCAAATAACTAGGGTTCGCTTCTCGTTAGTTAGGTCGTTGTGATATTTTTTATTTTTTTTAATTATTTATCATTATGAATTTTATCATCCTTATCATCATTACTTTTATTATTCATCTTAATTATTATAATCATTATCACCATGTCATCGTTATCATGTATATTATCATTATCATTATTACAATAATTGTTGTTATTATTGGTATTGTTGATGTTATCATTAGCATTATTGCCATTGTTATCATCATTACCATCGTTATCATTATCATCATTATTATCGTTATCATTATCATCATTATCATTATCATCATTATCACAATCCTTATTAGCATTTTCATCATTACACATATCATTTCGACCTTCACAATTATCATTATCAGCATTACCATTATCACCGGTATCATCATTGTCATTGTTATTATCAATATTATCATTATCTCATCATCATCCCCGTTATTATTATTGTCATTATTATCAGCATCATCATTATTACTACTATTTTGATTTGCATTATTAATATTTCTATTTTTTTTTCTTTCATCGTTACTCTCTCATTATCAATAATTTTATTTGTTGTGACTGCTATTGTTGTTGCAATTATTGTTATTGTTGTTATTGTTGTCACTATCGTTATTGTTGTTGTTATGATTACCCTTTTCTTCTTTGCTATGATCATCATGATTGTTATCGATATTGTTATGATCATTATTATTATGATGAGCATTATTATCGTTATTGTTACTATTATTATTAGCATTATCATTATTATCATTATTACTATTATCATTATTACTATTATCATCATTATTATCATTATCATTGTTACTATCATCACCATCATCATTATCATATTCATTACTACCATCATCATCATCATTCTTATTTTCATTGTTAATGATATCAATATTCTGAATACCATTGTCATTACCATCATCAATCATATTAATAATCCTCTCATTATACGATTTTCAAATTAGCAGCTGTTTCAGTCGTAGTAATGGTGACACAATACTCGTCAATAAGATAACACTCTCCGCGTATAAGGTGTGAAAAATAACACTAAAAGAGCAACGATACGGAAGAATATTCTACACATTTGACGCAAACACCGTGTGAGGTGATCATTATTATCATTATAATTATTATTGTTACCGTCATCATTATCATCATCATCATCATTATAATCATCATGTAGTTAGTTTATTCTTATATGTACCAGGGTATACCATTGCCGTTATATGATCATGAATGCACTTATTCCCAAAGACTTAGTAGTTTAAAGATTCCAAGTAAATCCAAAGACAATTGAGCTCTGATAGCTCAGTCGGTATCGTGTGATATCTTTCATTCAGTTAATTAGGGTTCGCGTCTCATTAGTTAGGTCGTTGCAATAAATTTATTATATTATTATTGCTGTTATCATTTATCATTATCATTATTATCATTTTCGTTATTATTATGATTATCATATTCATTTTGACTATCATTGTCATTATCATTATCATTGTTAGTATTATCATCATAATTATAACTATAATCATTATCATTATCATTCCTCTGCCTCGTCATACTTCTTGTTCACTTCCTCCTATTCTTATTCTTATGATCATTTCTTCTTCTTCTTCATCTTCTTCGTCTCCTTCCTCTTTTTCTTCTCTTTTACTTCTATTTTTCTGCTACTTTTTCCTTCTTCTATTTTTTTCTTCTTATCCTTTCGTTGTCATATTTTTCTTCTTAGTCTCCTTCATTTTTTCTTCTTCCCTCTTTTTCTTGTTTTCTTCTCCTTTTTTTCTTCTCTCTTTTCTTCTTCTTCTTTTTCTTCTTCTCCTTTATTTTCTTATTTCTTTCTTATTCTTCTTCTTTTCTTCTGTTTTTTTCTTCTTCTTTTCTTCTGTTTTTTTCTTCTTCTTCCTTTTCTTTTTTTTCTTCTTCTTCCTCTTCTACTGACCCCTTTTCTTCTTCTCCTTCTGCCTTTTCTCCTTCCTTACCCCTCCAACTCCTCCACCTCTTCCACCTCCCATTTCTGCATCCTCTTCCTCCTCCTCCCCCTCCCCCCTTTGCATCCTCTTCCTCCTCCTCCCCCTCCTCCTCCTTCCTCTTTTTCTTCTCTTTTTCTTTTATTTTTTTTTTCTATTTTTTTCTTCTATTTTTTTCTTCTTATTATTCTTTCATTTTTCATATTTTTTCATTCTTCACTCTTTTTTTTCTCTTTTTCTTGTTTTTTCTTCTCCTTTGTGTTTTCCCTTTATTTCTTCTTCTTTTTCTTCTTCTCCTTTATTTTCTTCTTTCTTTCTTATTCTTATTCTTTTCTTCTGTTTTCTCCATCTTCTTCTCTTTCTCTTTTTTTCTTCTTCTTCCTCTTCTACTACCCCTTTTCTTCTTCCCCCCCCCCCCCCCCCCCTCCTCCTCCTCCTCCTCCTCTTCCTCCTCCTTCTCCCCCCTCTTCATCCTCTTCCTCCTCCTCCTCGTCCTCCTCCTCCTCCTCCTCCTCCTCCTCCCCCTCCTCCTCCTTCCTCTTTTTCTTTTCTTTTTCTTTTATTTTTTTCTATTTTTTTCTTCATATTATTCTTTCATTTTTCATATTTTTTCATTCTTCACTCTTTTTTTTTCTTTTTCTTGTTTTTCTTCTCCTTTGTGTTTTCCCTTTATTTCTTCTTCTTTTTCTTCTTCTCCTTTATTTTCTTCTTTCTTCTTCTTCTTTTCTTCTGTTTTCTTCATCTTCTTCTTTGTCTCTTTTTTTCTTCTTCTTCCTCTTCTACTACCCCTTTTCTTCTTTTCCTTCTTACTTTTCTTCTTCCTTCCCCCCTCCTCCTCCTCCTCCTCCTCCTCCTCCTCCTCCTCCTCCTCTCCTCCTCCTCCTCCTCCTCCTCCTCCTCCTCCTCCTCCTCCTCCTCCTCCTCCTCCTCTCCTCCTCCTCCTCCTTCTCCTCCTTCTCCCCCCTCTCCTCCTCCTCCTCCTCCTCCTCCTCCTCCTCCTTCTCCTCCTTCTCCCCCCTCTCCTCCTTCTCCTCCTCCTCCTCCTCCTCCTTCTCCTCCTCCTCCTCCTCCTCCTCCTCCTCCTCCTCCTCCTCTTTCTCCTCCTTCTCCTCCTTCTCCCCCCTCTCCTCCTCCTCTCCCTTCTCCTCTCCCTTCTCCTCATCCTCATCCTCCCCATACTTACTCTCCTCCTCCTCATCGTCATCATCCCTCTGCTTCCTCTTCCTCCTTCCTCCCCCTCCTCCTCCTTCTCCTCAACCTCCTCCTCCTCCTCCTCCCCACCCCCTCCACTTCCGTCTCATCCACCTCCTCCCATCCCCATCCTCCTCCCCCTCCTCCTCATCCTCATCATCATCATCCTACTCCTCCTCCTCCTCCCGCCTCTGCATCCTCTTCTACCTCCTCCTCCCCCCTCCCCCCTCCTCCTCCTCATCCTCCCCATATCATTAATATTATCGTCATTGTTGTCATCATCATTATCATCGTTAATCATTATTATTGTCGTTGTTATTTTTGTTTTCCTATCATCATCATTGTCATTTTTTAACATCATTGTTATTATGATTATCATTATTATCATCATTATCACTTTTGCCATTATAATTTTCACTAACATTATCATCATCATTATCATTATTATTACCATTATCATTATTATCTTATGATTATTATCATTATTATTACCTATATCTTTGTTATTGCCGTTATCATTATCATTATCATTATCATCATCATTGTTATCATCAAAATTATACCATCATTCTTATCATAATTGTTATCATTATTTTGATCATTATTATCATTATCATCATTATATTCATCATTTTTTTTCATTATGATTACCGTGTTTATTGTTTTTATCTCTATAATTATTCTTATCAACATTAGTAGTAGATGAAATTCCATTATCATTATCATCATTATTACTATCATAATCATTATCAATATTTTTATCATAATCATTATCATTATCATCTTATTTTTATAACCATTATCATTATTGTTAACAATATCATGTCATCATCATTATCGTTATCCTCATTATTATCATTATCATTATTTCTGTTATCATCATAATCATCACCCTCATCATATTTGTTACATTATTATTATTTGTGATATCAATGGTATTATTTTCATCATCACCATTGTTGTTGTTAACATCATTATAACTGTAAGCGTCATTGTTATTGTCATTTTTATGATCGTCAGTATCATCATTATCATTGTAGCTGTTAGTACTGTTATCATTTATTATTATCATTTATCTTTATGAATTTTATCATCATTATCATCATTACTTTCATTATTCATCTTAATTATTATAATCATTACTATCATATCATCGTTATCATGAATCATTATCATTATTACAATAATTGTCAATACTATTATTGCTATGATTGCTATTGTTATCATTAGCATTATTGTCATTGTTATCATCATTATTATCGTTATCATTATCTTCACTGTTGTTACTATTATCATCATTATCACAATCCTTACTAGCATTTTCATCATTACACATATCATTTCGACCATCACAATTATCATTATCAGCATTACCATTATCACCGGTATCATCATTGTCATCGTCATTATTAATATTATCATTTTATCATCATTATCCCCATTATTGCTATTGTCATTATTATCATCATCATTATTATTATCATTATTATTTTGATTTGCATTATCAATATCATTATTCTTTTTCTTTCATCGTTACTGTTCTCATTATCAATTCTTTTATTTGTTGTGACTGCTATTGTTGTTGCAATTATTGTTATTGTTGTTGTTGTCCTTTTCTTCTTTGTTGTGGTCATCATGATTGTTATCGATATTGTTATTATCATTATCATCATGATCATTATTATTATCATTATCATTATTATCATTATCATTATTATTATCATCATTATTATCATTATTATCATTATAATTATTACTATTGTCATTGTTATCATTATCACCATCATCACCATATTCATTACCACCACCACCATCATCATCCTTATTTTCATTGTTATTGATATCAATATTCTGATTACCATTGTCATTATCATCATCATTATTTTCATCATAGTTATTATCGCCATTAATATTCTCATCATTACTACTGCCGTTCTAAAATTTACTATAATCATTACCATTAGGATTCTTATTACTATTATCATTGTTACTATTATCACCACCATTATTTAATTACTATTATCATCACCATTATTTAATTACTATTATCATGATTGTTGTTTTTATCATTATTATTATCATTATTGTCATTACTGGTATTGTTATCTTTATTATTAATACTATTTTTATCTCAACAATTAAACTCCTAATTTCGTTGTTTTTAATTAAATAAAACGTTTAACCTTATTTCTATGATTGCTATTAATTCTTTTTATTTTAGATGTCGTTATTCGAATCAATTTTCATCATCATTATCATTATCATCACAATTATTACTACTAATCTTTGTTGTTGTTGTTGTTATCATTATCGTCATTATCATTAGTACTGTATTGTTATCCTTATCATGATCATTATCCTCATTTTCATTATCATTGTTGATATTGTTATTATCATCATTGTTATTGTTATAATCATTTTTGTTATCATCATCATTACTGTTACTGTTATTATCATATCATCATTGTTATCCTCATTATCATCATTGTTTAACAATATCATTATTATCGTCATTATTGTAATTATCATCATCATTAGAAGTAGTGTTATTATCATTATTGCTATCATTATCATTATTGTTATTATCATTATTATAAGTCTTTTCATTATTATCATTATCATTATCGTTATCATCATAATCACTAATGTTATTATTCTCATTATCATTAATGATATAATGATATAGTTATTGTTATTATCATTATTATTTCTATCATTGTTAATACTATGATTATTTATGTCCTTATTGATATTACCATAATTGTTAGTACTGTTGTTTGATTTGATTATTATTATTGTTATCATCATCTTTGTTATCATCACTATGTTCATTTTCATCATCGTTATAATTATTGATATTGTTATGTATATGATGATCATTATTGTCATTATCTTTATGATCATTGTTATCATCATACTTGTCCTTTTTTCTTATTAACATAATCATTGCTATTAGTATTGTTTTGTTTGTTTGTTTGTTTGTTTGTTTATCGTTGTAATCTGTATCATCATTATTGTTGATACAATCATTACATTTGTTATTTTTACCAACATTCTTATCATTACTTTCATTACTATTATCATTATCATTATCACAATTATCATTATCTTTGTTATCATTACATGATATTATTGTTATTATTATCATTGTTATTAATCATTAATCATAACACTAAAAGAACAACGATACGGAAGAATTTTTTTTATAAATTTGACGCAATCACCGTGTAAGGTGATCATTATCATCATTATCATTATTATTGAAACCATCATCATTATCATCATCATCATTATTATCATTATAATCATCATGTAGGTAGTTTATTCTTATATGTACCAGGGTATACCATTGCCGTTATATATGATCATGAATGCACTTATTCCCAAAGACTTTGTAGTTTAAGGATTCCAAGTAATCAATAATTAACAGAGCTCTGATAGCTCAGTCGGTATCGTTCGTGTCTTTCATTCAAATAATTCGGGTTCGGTTCTCGTTAGTTAGGTCATTGCGATTAATTAATTATTTTGTTTGTTTTCATTATCAGTACTATTGTTATTGTTATTAACATTGTTATTATTGTTATTACTATTGTTGTCATTGTTGTTATGATCATTATTACTATTATTATCTTTATTATTCTCATCATCACCATGTTCGTTGTCATCTTTATCATTATGATCATTATGATTATTACTATCATTATCATCATTATTGTTCTCATCACCATGATCATTGTCATCATCATCACTATAAACATCATGATGATTATTACTATCATCACCATCATTGTTATCCTCACAATGATCATTGTCATCAATATCATAAACATCAATATTGTGATGATGACGATGATGTTCATCATTGTCATCAATATCATCATCCTTTTTGTTATCATTTCTATCATCACTACTGTTATTATTATCATCACTGTTATCACTGTCATCATTATTATCAATATCATTATCGTCATTTCTAATATTATCATTTTATTATCATTGTTGCTGAGGGTGTTGTTATCGTTATATGGATTAATATGATCATTATTGCTTCCATTATTTTCAGCATTATAATTATCATTATTATCACATTACTATGATTACCATTATTATCATCATTATCGTTATCATTTTTATTGTTCTCATCATTATTATCAATTTCTACCATTATATATATAATTGTGATTTTTGTCATTATTTTTGTTGTTGTTGCTGTTGTTATCCTCATTTCATGTTTTTAACATTATTATTATCATTATTATCATCATAATTATTATCATTGTTATTATTATTGTTAACACTGTCAGCGCTATTACTATTGTTATAATGATTATAAAAGTTTGTTTGGGTTCATTGTCGCTATATTTAATCACTGGAGAGCTTATAATCACACAGATTGTTATTGTTATTATTATCATTATTATTTCTATCATTGTAAATACTATGATTATTTTTGTACTTATTAATATCATCATTATTGTTACTACTGTTGCTTGATTTGATTATTATTGTTATTGTTATCAGCATTTGTGTTACCATCACTATGTTAATTTTCATCATAGTTATAATTATTGATATTGTTATATACATGATGATGATGATGATTATCGTCATTATCTTTATGATCATTCTTATCATCATGCTTATCCATTTTTCTTATCAACATAATCATTGATATTAGTATTGTTTTGTTTGTTTTTTTGTTTTTTCGTTTATCATGGTAATCTGTATTATCATTGTTGTTGACATAATTATTACAGTTGTTATTATCTTTACCAACATTCTTATAATCACTTTCATTACTATTATCATTATCCTTGTCATTGTTGCAACTATACTTTGCTAATCATTATCATTATTAGCATTACTATCGCTATCATCACTTTCATGCTCATTATCATCAACATCATGATGATAACGATAACAATAAATTATGAAAATGACGATACTACAGATTTGTAGAAATAAACAAGAAAAAAACTTATACATACATATATGTGTCCGTGTGTGTGTATATATATATATATATATATATATATATATATATATATATATATATATATAAAAATATATATATGTATATATGTATATATACATACATATATATATATATATATATATATATATATATATATATATATATATATATATATATATTTATACATACACATATGTATGTATATGTATCTATGTATATAAATGTATATATATATATATATATATATATATATATATATATATATATATATATATATATATATTTATACATACACATATGTATGTATATGTATCTATGTATATAAATGTATATATATATATATATATATATATATATATATATATATATATATATGTATATACGTATATGTATATATATATGTGTGTGTGTGTGTGTGTGTTCGTCAAAGTCTACGATCTACAGCGCAAAGAGGTAGAATAATTTCCAGTTCTTATGACACGTCCAAGCTTTTCTCTTGCGTGGTAGCCTACGACATATGTAGATGGAATTAACAGACCTACAGGGACTGCAGCATACAACAGCATAGTTCTGGAATCATTCGTTTCTGGAGAAACACATTCACGATCCCTTTGGCGATGGAAATATTACACTAAAGAACTAGTATTCACGGAAAAAGGTTAAATAATGCGAGAAAATCGTAGAGTGATCAATCATATTAATAATTATCTCATTATACTATTTTCAAATTAGCAGCTGTTTCAGTCGTAGTAATGATGACGCAACTTTTATAGTTTTTTCAGTTGCATATACCCGTCAATAAGATCACACTCTCCGTGTATAAGGCGAGAAAAATAACACAAAAAGAGCAACGATACGGAAGAATTTTCTATACATTTGACGCAATCGCCGTGTAAGGTGTTCATTATTATCATTATCATTATTATTGTTACCGTCATCATTATCATCATCATCATTATTATCATATAATCATCATGTAGGTATGTTTATTCTTATAAGTGTCAGGGTATGTCATTGCCGTTATACATAATCATGAATGCACTTATTCCCAAAGACTTTGTAGTTTAAACATTCCAAGTGATTAACAAGTGATAGAGCTTTGATAGCTCAGTCGGTAGCAAGCATGTCTTTCAATCAAATATCTAGGGTTCGTGTCTCTTTAGTTAGGTCGTTGCGATATTATTATTGTTGTTATAATTTATCATTATCATTATCTTTATTATAATTATCATTTTCTATTTCTACCATCATTGTCATTATCATTATCATTAGTAGTAGTAGCATGATCATCATAATTATAACTGTAATCACTATCATCAGTATCATTGTTATCATTATCATTAGCATTCCTCTGCATCATCATATTTCTTATTCACTTCCTCCTATTCTTATTCGTATGATCATTTTTTCTTCTTCATCTTCGTCTCCTTCATCTTTTTCTTCTTATTGTTTTCTTCTTATCCTTTCATTTTTCACATTTTTATTCTTCGTCTCCTTGTTTTCTTCTTCCCTCTTTTTTCTCTTTTTCTCGTTTTTCTTCTCTTTTCTTCTTCTTTTTCTTCTTCTCCTTTATTTTCTTCTTTCTTTCTTCTTCTTCTTTTCTTCATTATTTTCTTCATCTTCTTCTTTTTCTTCTTCTTCCTCTTCAACTACCCCTTTTCTTCTTTTCCTGCTTACTTTTCTTCTTCCTTCTCCCCCTCCTCCTCCCCCCTCTGCATCCTCTTCCTCCTCCTCCTCCTCCTCCTCCTCTCCCTTCTCCTCCTCCTCCTCTCCCTCCTCTTCATCCTCATCCTCCCCATACTTCTATTCTTCCTCCTCCTCCCCCCTCTGCATCCTCCTCCTCCTCCTCCTCCTCCTCTCCCTTCTCCTCCTCCTCCTCTCCCTCCTCTTCATCCTCATCCTCCCCCTAGTTATTTGTGATCATTGATGTCCTGTGCCACACACTTTGTATTCTAAAGACATTAAATGATTCTTTATTGATCGAGCTTCGGTAGCTCAGTTTGTACTTTAAATGCATTAAATGACTAAGACTTAAAAGGGTTGTGATAGCTCCGTCGATAGCGTGCATTTCTTTCGTTCAAATAATCAGAGTTCGTGTCTCTATAGTTAGGTCGTTGCGTTAATATTATGTTTATTATCATTACTATGGTTGGTATTATCATTCTTATTAATTATTTTATTGTTGTTGTTATTATTGTTATTGTCATTGCGAATAGATTATTATTGCTATCGATATTGTGTGGTATTATTACTGTTATGATTGTGATAATTATCATTAATATTATCGTCATTGTTGTCATCATCATTATCATCACCATTATCATCATAACTTTTATCACCATCATAATCATTAAAACCATTATTATTGTCGTTGTTATTTTTGTCTTCCTATCATCATCATTGCCATTTTTTAACATTATTGTTATTATGATTATCATTATTATCATCATTATCACTTTTACCATTATAATGTTCACTAGGATTATCATCATCATCACCATTATCATCATCATTATCAATATTACTATCATTATCATTATTATCATTATTATTACCTATATCATTGTTGTTGCCGTTATCATTATCATTATCATCATCATCAAAATTATACCATAATTCTTATCATAATTGATATCAATATTTTTATCATTATTATCGTTATCCTCATTATATTCATCATCATTTTTCTGATTATGATTACCGTATCTATTCTTATCATTATTCTTATCAACTTTAGTAGTAGATGAAATTCCATTATCATTATCATCATTATCATTATCCTTATCCTTATCATCAATATTGTTATCATTATCATTATTATCATTATGTTCATAATCATTATCATTATTATCATTATTTTCATAATCATTATTATCATTATTTTCATAATCATTATCATTATTGTTAATAATATCATGTCATCATCATTATCGTTATCCTCATTATTATCATTATTATTATTTCTGTTATCATCATAATCATCACCCTCATCATTCTTGTTACTTTCGTTATCATTATTATTATTTGTGATATCAATGGTATTATTTTCATCATCACCACTGTTGTTGTTAACATCATTATAACTGTAAGCGTCATTGTTACTGTCATTTTTATGATCATCAGTATCATCATTATCATTGTAACTGTTAGTACTGTTACCAGCATTACTGTGTGTGTGTGTATGCATATATATATATATATATATATATATATATATATATATATATATATATATATATATATGTATATGTATATATATATATATATATATATATATATATATATATATATATATATATATATATATACATATATATAGTTGTAAATGTCTGTATATATTATTGTGCTTTTATATGACCACTGATGTTAATGTCACATACTTTGTCATTTAAAATTAATAATTATTTTATAATTTTAAGATTAATAATTTTTATAATTAATAATTCATGATTGATAATTAATAATATTTTATAATTAATAATTAATATAAATTAACGAGCCTCGATAGCTCAGTCGGTAGCGAGCGTGTCTTTCATTCTAATAACTCGGGTTCGTGTCTCGTTAGTTAGGTCGTTGTGGTAAATTATTATTATTATTATTATTATTATTGTTATCATTTACCATTATGAATTTTATCATCATTATCATCATTACTTTCATTTTTCATCTTGATTATCATAATCATCATCGTTATCATGAATATTATCATTATCATTATTACAATAATTGTCATTACTATTATTGTTATAAATGCTATTGTTACCATTAGTATTATTGTCATTGTTATCATCATTACCATCGTTATCATTATCATCATTATTATCGTGATCATTATCATTATTATCATCATTATCACAATCCTTATTAGCATTTTCATCATTACACATATCATTTCGACCATCACAATTATCATTATCAACATTACCATTATCACCGGTATCATCATTGTCATTGTTATTATCAATATTATCATTATCTCATCATTATCCCCATTATTGCTATTGTCATTATTATCAGCATCATCATTATTATTACTATTTTAATTCGCATTATTAATATCATCATTCTTTTTCTTTCATCGTTACTGTTCTCATTATCAATTCTTTTATTTGTTGTGACTGCTATTGTTGTTGCAATTATTGTTAGTGTTATTGTTGTTGTTGTTGTCACTATCCTTATTGTTGTTGTTATGATTATCATTTTCTTCTTTGTTGTGATCATCATGATTATTATCGATATTGTTATTGTTATTATTATTATGATCATTAGTATTATCATTATTATTAGCATTATCATTAGTATTAGTATTTTATCATTATTAGTATTATTATTATCATTATCACCATTATCGTTATTATTATTATCATTATCACCATTATCGTTATTATTATTATCATTGTTATTATTATCACCATCACCATAATCATATTCATTACCACCATCATCATCATCATCCTTATTTTCATTGTTATTGATATCAATATTCTGAATACCATTGTCATTATCATCATCATTATTTTCATCATAGTTATTATCGCCATTAATATTCTCATCATTACTACTGCCGTTCCAAAAGTTACTACAATCATTACCATTAGGATTCTTATTACTATTATTGTTGTTACTATTATTATCACCACTATTTAATTACTATCGTCATGATTATTGTTTTTATCATTATCATTATCATCATTATCATTATTGCCATTACTGGTATTGTTAAATTCATTATTAATACTATTTATATCTCAACGATAAAATTCCCAAATTCGTTTTTTTAAATTAAATAAAACGTTTAACCTTATTGTCATGACTGCTATTAATCCCTTTTATTTTTAATGTCACTATTCTAATCATTTTTCACTATCATTATCATCACTATTATTACTACTCTCCTTTGTTGTTGTTATTATCATCGTCATTATCATTATTAGTAGTACTGTTTTGTTATCATTATTATGATTATTATCCTCATTTTCATTTCCATCATCATTATTGATATTGTCATTATCATCATTGTTATTGTTATTATCATCTTTGTTAACATCATAATCATTACCGTTATTATCATATTATTGTTTTCCTCATTATCATCATTGTTATCACTATTATTAGTCTTATCAATGTCATTATTATCATCATTATTGTAATTATCATCAACATCATTATCATCATTACTATTATTATCATCATTACAATTATTATGATCATTGTAATTATCATCAACATTATTATTATCATTACTATTACTATTATCATTGTAATTATAATCATTAAAAGTAGTGTTACTATCATTATTATTATCATTACAGTATTAGATCTGAATATATATATATATATATATATATATATATATATATATATATATATATATATATATGTGTGTGTGTGTGTGTGTGTGTGTGTGTGTGTGTGTGTGTAAATGTCTGTATATGTTATTGTGCTTTTATATGATCACTGATGTTAATGCCACATACTTTGTATTTTAATATTGATAAGTGTCATGAATTATTGAGTCTCGATGGCTCAGTCGGTAACGTGCGTGTCTTTCATTCAAATAACTAGAGTTCGCTTCTCGTTAGTTAGGTCGTTGTGATAATTTTTATTATTTTTATTATTTATCATTATGAATTTTATCATCCTTATCATCATTACTTTTATTATTCATCTTAATTATTATAATCATTATCACCATATCATGGTTATCATGTATATTATCATTATTACAATAATTGTCATTACTATTATTGTTGTTATAATTGCTATTGTTACTGTTATCTTTAGCATTATTGTTATTGATACCATCGTTGTTTCATCGTTATCATTATCATCATTATCATCGTTATCATTATCATCATTATCATCGTTACCATTATCATTATCATTAACATTATAATTATCTTCACTGTTGTTATTACTATTATCATCATTATCACAATCCTTATTAGCATTTTCATCATTACACATTTCATTTCGACCATCACAATTATCATTATCAGCATTACCATTATCACCGGTATCATCATTGTCATTGTTATTATCAATATTATCATTATCTCATCATCATCCCCGTTATTACTATTGTCATTATTATCAGCATCATCATTATTACTACTATTTTGATTTGCATTATTAATATTTCTATTTTTTTTTCTTTCATCATTACTCTCTCATTATCAATAATTTTATTTGTTGTGACTGCTATTGTTGTTGCAATTATTGTTATTGTTGTTGTCATTATCCTTATTGTTGTTGTTATCATTTTCTTCTTTGTTGTGGTCATCATGATTGTTATCGATATTGTTATTATCATTATTATCATTATTATCATTATTATTATTATTATCATTATTACTATTGTCATTGTTATTATTATTATTATCATTGTTATTATTATCACCATCATCATTATCATATTCATTACCACCACCACCACCATCATCCTTATTTTCATTGTTATTGATATCAATATTCTGAATACCATTGTCATTATTATCATCATTATTTTCATCATAGTTATTATCGCCATTAATATTCTCATCATTACTACTGCCGTTCCAAAAGTTACTATAATCATTACCATTAGGATTCTCATTACTGTTATCATTGTTACTGTTATCATCACCATTATTTAATTACTATTATCATCATCCTTATTTAATTACTATTATCATCATCATTATTTAATTACTATTATCATGATTATTGTTTTTATCATTATCATCATTATCATTATTGTCATTACTGGTATTGTCATCTTTATTAGTAATACTATTTTTGTTTCAACAACTAAATGTCTAAATTCGTTGTTTTTAATTAGATAAAACGTCTAACCTTATTGCTATGATTGCTATTAATCCTTTTTATTTTTTATGTCACTATTCTAATTAATTTTCATCATCATTGTCATTATCATCACTATTATTACTACTATCCTTTGTTGTTGTTGTTATTATTATCGTCATTATCATTGTTAGTAGTACTGTTTTGTTATCATTATTATGATTATTATCCTCATTTTCATTTCCATCATCATTATTGATATTGTCATTATCATCATTGTTATTGTTATTATCATCTTTGTTATCATCATCATCATTACTGTTATTATCATATTATTGTTTTCCTCATTATCATCATTGTTATCATTATTATTAGTCTTATCAATATCATTATTATCATCATTATTGTAATTATCATCAACATCATTATCATTACTATTATTATCATTATTGTAATTATCATCAACATTATTATTATCATTACTATTACTATTATCATTGTAATTATCATCATTAGAAGTAGTGTTACTATCATAATTATTATCATTACGGTATTAGATCTGAATATATATATATATAAATATATATATATATATATATATATATATATATATATATATATATATATATATATATATATATATATATATATATATGTGTGTGTGTGTGTGTGTGTGTGTGTGTGTGTGTGTGTGTGTGTGTGTGTGTGTGTGTAAATGTCTGTATATGTTATTGTGCTTTTATATGATCACTGATGTTAATGCCACATACTTTGTATTTTAATATTGATAAGTGACAAGAATTATTGAGTCTCGATGGCTCAGTCGGTAACGTGCGTGTCTTTCATTCAAATAACTAGAGTTCGCTTCTCGTTAGTTAGGTCGTTGTGATAATTTTTATTTTTTTATTATTTATCATTATGAATTTTATCATCATTATCATCATTGCTTTCATTATTCATCTTAATTATTATAATCATTATTACCATATCATGGTTATCATGTATATTATCATTATTACAATAATTGTCATTACTATTATTGTTGTTATAATTGCTATTGTTACTGTTATCTTTAGCATTATTGTTATTGATACCATCGTTGTTTCATCGTTATCATTATCATCATTATCATCGTTATCATTATCATCATTATCATCGTTACCATTATCATTATCATTAACATTATAATTATCTTCACTGTTGTTATTACTATTATCATCATTATCACAATCCTTATTAGCATTTTCATCATTACACATATCATTTCGACCATCACAATTATCATTATCAGCATTACCATTATCACCGGTATCATCATTGTCATTGTTATTATCAATATTATCATTATCTCATCATCATCCCCGTTATTACTATTGTCATTATTATCAGCATCATCATTATTACTACTATTTTGATTTGCATTATTAATATTTCTTTTTTTTTTTTTTTCTTTCATCGTTACTCTCTTATTATCAATAATTTTATTTGTTGTGACTGCTATTGTTGTTGCAATTATTGTTATTGTTGTTGTTGTCACTATCCTTATTGTTGTTGTTATCATTTTCTTCTTTGTTGTGGTCATCATGATTGTTATCGATATTGTTATTATCATTATTATTATTATCATTATTATCATTATTATTATTATTATCATTATTACTATTGTCATTGTTATTATTATTATTATCATTGTTATTATTATCACCATCATCATTATCATATTCATTACCACCACCACCATCATCATTATTTTCATCATAGTTATTATCGCCATTAATATTCTCATCATTACTACTGCCGTTCCAAAAGTTACTATAATCATTACCATTAGGATTCTCATTACTGTTATCATTGTTACTGTTATCATCACCATTATTTAATTACTATTGTCATCATCATTATTTAATTACTATTATCATCATCATCATTTAATTACTATTATCATGATTATTGTTTTTATCATTATCATCATTATCATTATTGTCATTACTGGTATTGTCATCTTTATTAGTAATACTATTTTTGTTTCAACAACTAAATGTCTAAATTCGTCGTTTTTAATTAGATAAAACGTCTAACCTTATTGCTATGATTGCTATTAATCCTTTTTATTTTTTAGGTCACTATTCTAATTGATTTTCATCATCATTGTCATTATCATCACTATTATTACTACTATCCTTTGTTGTTGTTGTTATTATTATCGTCATTATCATTGTTAGTAGTACTGTTTTGTTATCATTATTATGATTATTATCCTCATTTTCATTTCCATCATCATTATTGATATTGTCATTATCATCATTGTTATTGTTATTATCATTTTTGTTATCATCATCATCATTACTGTTATTATCATATTATTGTTTTCCTCATTATCATCATTGTTATCATTATGATTAGTCTTATCAATATCATTATTATCATCATTATTGTAATTATCATCAACATCATTATCATCATTACTATTATTATCATCATTACTATTATTATCATCATTGTAATTATCATCAACATTATTATTATCATTACTATTACTATTATCATTGTAATTATCATCATTAGAAGTAGTGTTACTATCATTATTATTATCATTACGGTATTAGATCTGAATATATATATATATATATATATATATATATATATATATATATATATATAATTATCTGTATATGTTATTGTGCTTTTATATGATCACTGATGATCACATACTTTGTATTTTACAATTAATAAATAACATATTATTAAGAGCTTCGATGGCTCAGTCGGTAACGTGCGTGTCTTTCATTCAAATAACTAGGGTTCGCTTCTCGTTAGTTAGGTCGTTGTGACAATTTTTATTATTTTTATTATTTATCATTATGAATTTTATCATCATTATCATCATTACTTTCATTATTCATCTTAATTATTATAATCATTATTACCATATCATCGTTATCATGTATATTATCATTATCATTATTACAATAATTGTCATTACTATTATTGTTGTTATAATTGCTATTGTTACTGTTATCATTAGCATTATTGTCATTGATATCATCGTTGTTTCATCGTTATCATTATCATCATTATCATCGTTATCATTATCATCATTATCATCGTTACCATTATCATTATCATTAACATTATAATTATCTTCACTGTTGTTATTACTATTATCATCATTATCACAATCCTTATTAGCATTTTCATCATTACACATATCATTTCGACCATCACAATTATCATTATCAGCATTACCATTATCACCGGTATCATCATTGTCATTGTTATTATCAATATTATCATTATCTCATCATCATCCCCATTATTATTATTGTCATTATTATCAGCATCATCATTATTACTACTATTTTGATTTGCATTATTATTTCTATTTTTTTTTTCTTTCATCATTACTCTCTCATTATCAATAATTTTATTTGTTGTGACTGCTATTGTTGTTGCAATTATTGTTATTGTTGTTGTTGTCCTTTTCTTCTTTGTTGTGGTCATCATGATTGTTATCGATATTGTTATTATCATTATTATTATTATTATCATTATTACTATTGTCATTGTTATTATTATTATTATCATTGTTATTATTATCACCATCATCATTATCATATTCATTACCACCACCACCACCATCATCCTTATTTTCATTGTTATTGATAGCAATATTCTGAATACCATTGTCATTATCATCATCATTATTTTCATCATAGTTATTATCGCCATTAATATTCTCATCATTACTACTGCCGTTCCAAAAGTTACTATAATCATTACCATTAGGATTCTCATTACTGTTATCATTGTTATTGTTATCATCACCATTATTTAATTACTATTATCATCATCATCATTTAATTACTATTATCATCATCATTATTTAATTACTATTATCATGATTATTGTTTTTATCATTATCATCATTATCATTATTGTCATTACTGGTATTGTCATCTTTATTAGTAATACTATTTTTGT
>NW_028234426.1:8206924-8211924 GCF_977035675.1 Penaeus japonicus | reverse complement strand
AAGCTTAATGCATGCCAGAACGGAGGAACAAAGAGATATTTCTAAATCTGATCATGAGTTTTCGTTATTTAAAAATGCATGAATAGGCAATTGAAGACTTATTGCATACCAGAAATGAAGGTGCAAAGAGAGATTTCAATATCTGATCATAAGTTTTCGTTATTCAGACATGCACAAATAGGCCATTCACTAATGATAATTTATTAAAAAAGAAAAAAAAGTATACATCGTTCACAAAACAAATTATAAGAGAATGATGAAATAAAACAGATCTATTTTCCGCCATTCACATTTTCCACCGCCGAAAGGAGAAAGTAAAATAAAGAAGCCCTTCAGATGAGAAAGGTGTTTACGTGAATTCTTCCCTTTCTTTCCGTCCTTGTTATGACCCTCATCCCATTAGCGTTCCTATTCCTTCCTGCCATTCGTCGCATCCTTCCAAAGGGGGGGGGGAGGGGGAGGGGGTGAAAGAAAGGAAAATAAGAGGTAGAAAAGGTTCCCTGGGAGACTCTCTCCTTTGGGATCACCGATAGTCGAATATCTCTATGAGTCCTGCTAGCATTTTCGACCGTAATGATGCTCGACTAAGGACTTTCTTTGATGTAATGCGATATCTGAGATCTGGTATTATTGTTTCTCGATCTGTCTTGTTATTTTTTTTTCTCGAAATAGCTATTACACTTTTTGAAGAAAACTAAAACAGTCAAAAAGTTCCTTGCTATGATGGTTACACTACGTTTTTATATTATGCTACTTTTGGAAACTTGCTTCTTTCCTTTCAATACTTACTATTTTTTTTTACTTTTTTTTACTAATACTTTACTGATAATTCTATCGTGATATCATTGACACGATGTCACTAGATACTGAATTTTATTGTGGCTATGATTAAGACATGATTTATTATTCACACTTTGTTCTTTCAGTTTTTCACCAGAAACAGATAAATGTAAGAAAAAGAGTGAAACAGACAGACTTATATGTAGTCTCCATCACCTAATTTTCTAGATATAGGCCATTCGGTAATACTTTATTATTATTATTTTTATTTTTTTTTTTTTTTAGGAAACAAACAAACACAATTTTGGTAGAGGTTAAATGATTCTTTATTTGTCTCAAGATATAAAAGAGAAATATTCGCCAGGAGAGATATAAAACACGTATTATCTGGGTAGATCTACAGAGCATATCATAGCATATAGGCACTAAAGAGTTAAAGAGCAGCCCTCCCCTCTGGTGGCAGCTTCGAGAACTATTTCATTGACGGCGAAGTAAATTTTGTCCTGAATTCCTCGTTCTCGGATCACACCAGAACGAATCAGAAACATGTCTGAACTGAAATATGGAACAATTTAAGAAAACCTGATATGTCGCGAAATAAAACATGGATCTTTGATGGTTGATCGGTGATAGTAAGATAGTAAGAATGGCTTCGTAGTATATGGTATGATGGTGGAGAGAAGAGAGAGGTGGGGATTAGTTAGTGTTGGGGCGGGTTGGGGCGGGGTGGGTGGGGGGGGGGTGTTAGTGTTTTTGGTGGTTCATTGTGGTTCACTTCAGCAGTACATGTACAGTTACAGCATTGAGTCGTATGAGGCATCGCGTACTATACACAAAAAAACACAGCAGCATATATCCTCTTTCATAAATGTAAAAAATGGGTGAAAAATTATTATTATACTATTACATGCCTTTTTTCCACAGAATCTTAATCGATGTACGAAACCAAGAGTCGTTTCACAATACGATATATGTATATGGAGAATCGTTTGACTACAAGTTTACTTCCTTACAGATCTTTCCGAATTTATCAGAGTTACCCCTCGCTTCTTGCCTTCCACTCCGTTTTCTTCATCAGACCAGCTGACTCGGGCTAATCCTATGCCAAGTGTTGCCTTAAATGAAATAAAAATAATTGTCTATCCGCACAACGACTTCGTAAGTATGTATGCCATAGCATGTCACACTCACACGCGCATATGAATATATATAGACATATATTATATATTAAAATCTTATCTATAACACCGACAGAAGTCGAACATTTGCCCTTTGCAGTAAAGCTAATCAATGAACAGTGAAAGTGTGAACATCGAGAGTACAGTACATACAATAAACATCAATACAACATCGTCGGAATACATCCTCGGTGTGCGGATAGACTTAAAATCAGACTTTACACATAGGCATCATATGTTGGCACGCTTCACCCCCTAAGGAAAGCATGCACATCATAGCATGTCCTATATTACCTTACGTCGTCCAGGTTGCATGTGGATCATGTATTATAACGCATAAAATTCACGCTTGGGTTGTGGCAGGTATAAATGATTAAAACTTTTGACTTGTTAGTCTTATATGTAATATCCAATATATAACACTGCATTGTTGATTATAAATTTATTTTACATTGTGTGTATATATATATATATATATATATATATATATATATATATATATATATATATATATATATAACCGTTAAAATCATTCTGCCAAACATTTGTGGACAACTATGTTCAGAATCCAAACTCAGGATAGAGAAACATATTCTCCTAAAATCCTCTATATGACCTCGATGGACCTGAAGTGAACCCGAGATGATGCATGGCATAGGATTGACCTTTTGACATGAGGATATTAACCTTTTCTCTCATTTCCTCTCTTTCTTGCTGATCCTCTGTACATACTGCCTTGTCTTCTTGTTTCGCTGATTCTGACATTGATCAGAAGATAGTGTGTCATTATAAGGCGGAACTCGGGACATGATCTGATCTCCAACGTATATTGTGGTTGGTTTGAATTCATGTGTGTATTTATGTATGTATTTCTGCTATAAAATAAACAAGAGGAGGGAAAGTCGCTTAATTTCTGGACGTATATTGATGATTGAACAGAGATTGAACAGATGATTTTAAAGAGAAAATAGTTGGGAGTATATTGAGGATTTAACATGGATAGTAAGAAAAAAACAACTGATATTTAACACGGATTAATTGATGATTTAACACGGATAGTAAGAGAAAAAACACAGGGAGTATATTGATAATTCAACACGGAAATAAAGAGAAAATAGCTGGGAGTATATTGGTAATTTAACCCGGATATAAAGAGAATATAGATGGCAGTATATTAATGATTTAACACGGATATAAAGAGTAAATAGCTGGGAGTATATTGATAATTCAACACGGAAATAAAGAGAAAATAGCTGGGAGTATATTAGTAATTTAACACGGATATAAAGAGAATATAGATGGCAGTATATTAATGATTTAACACGGATATAAAGAGTAAATAGCTGGGAGTACATTGATAATTTAACACGGAAATAAAGTGAAAATAACTGCATTTATGGGAAAAATGTCGATTAACCTCAAGTACCAGCACGAAGTTCGGATAAAGAGATAGATAAACTGCGGGTAGATGGATAGGTGGGTTAATAAACATGGGAAATGGAATAATTCACTCGATGCAACTTTGAATGTGCAATTTTGTTGGCAATATATCATCGTTCTTCCCTTGTATTTAAGACTTATATTCATTGGGATTGATAGATGTGTCTGTATTCGTAAATGCTGCGTGAGTGTATGTAGGCTATGTAAGTATGTATGTATGTATGCAACACACATGGTTTCTGGACAACCATAAGCCCCCCCCCCCTCCCCCTCTACCAGTCTGTCGTTTATGGTTGTACCAAAGCCTGTGTTCGGTTTCACTCTCTGAAATCCGTTTTTTTTTTCTTTTTCTGAGAGATTTAATTTTGTTTTTGTTTTTCTTTATCGTCGTTTCTCGTTTTTTTTTTTTTTTTGGGGGGGGGGAGGTTTCTCATTTTTTTTTGATGAATAAAAGTTTAAGAAGGAGGTTCCTGATAAATGAGTTTGAAAGAGAGGTCAATTAAAAGAAAAAAAAAGCTCACACACACACACACACACACACAAAACACAACACACACCACAGACACACCACAACATACACACACACGCCCACACACACACACAATGGATAACTATGTGAAGATAACCTAGCACTGCACCTATCACAATAGAGAGACTATTAAGGATGACTGTTCACCTCTCCGTTCGAGAGACCTATTAAGGATTAAGAGAGTGAGAGAGAGAGAGAGAGGAGAGAGAGAGAGAGGAGAAGAGAGAGAGAGAGAGAGGACAGAGAGAGAGACGAGGTGGAGAAGAGAGAGAGAGAGAGAGAGAGAGAGAGAGAGAGAGAGAGAGAGAGAGAGAGAGAGAGAGGAGAGAGAGAGGGGGGGGAGAGAGAGAGAGAGAGAGAGAGAGAGAGAGAGAGAGAGAGAGAGAAAGAGAGGGGGGGGGGGGGGGGGGGGGGAGAGAGGGAGAGAGAAGGAAAGATGGAAAGAGAGATGGAGAAAGAAAGAGAACATCATTCCATTCCTAAATTCAAACTGGTAAAAAGAAAAAAAATAATAATTAGATGAAGAACTAAATAAAAAAGAGAGAAAAAAAGAAAACACGCAAGAGACGTAGAGAGGATGCCAAAGAGGAAATTTTTTTTTCACACAAAAATGTTGTTATATTTGGTTTTCTTTCTTCCTTGTATTTTTTTCTTTATTTCTTGAGGGGGTGTTTTTTCTTTTTCGTTTTTTTTTAATTTTGAATAAAAGTTTAAGAGGGTTGAAATCGTTCTTTTTTTTTTTTCTTTTTCTGGGGAGATTTATTTTGTTTTTGTTTTCTTATAAAAGTTTCACAAGAGAGCACTCACACAAGAAAACACACGACAATGGGACACCACACAAAAGTTTAAGAGGACACCACTCAAAAAACTACACACACACACCCCACAAACACACACACACAAAAGGTGAACACATACAACACACGGGTCTTACAACAACACACAACCTACACACAGGAGAGAGAGAGTGACATGAGAGAGAGGAGAGAGGAGAGGGGAGGTGTGAGAAGAGATGAGAGAGTGAGAGGAGAAGTGAGGTGGAGAGACAGAGAGAGAAGAAAGAGAGAGAGAGA
>NW_028234426.1:8179424-8181924 GCF_977035675.1 Penaeus japonicus | reverse complement strand
CCAAAGAAAAAGAATTAATAGAAATAAAACAAAAGAATAAAGAACAATGATAAAGGAATAGTGCAATAACTTTATTCAGCACGAGCTTCAAGACTCGGATTCCCTCTCGGCCGAACCTGAGTCCTCGCGAACCCGCCGGCCAGGACGCGCCCGGCCCGGACGTCGAGGAGGGCCTCGGCGACAGGGGCCTCTGAGACGTCGACGGCGGCCTGGGCGAAGGGGAGCGTCTTAAGGACGGCGACCTTCTGGGGGGCGATCCCTCGACGCTGAGGGACAGCCTATGTGCTGGCAGGGACGGCTTTGCGTGAGGCGATTCTTGAACATCGTCTAACCTTTTTTGGAAAAAGTGACTTTATTCTGTGAAATAGCGGTCTAAGACAGAGGCCTCGCGACATAAAAGTACAGTAGACTAAATTAGTATAGATATCTAGACATTGCCTGCATGATCAGGTATTTTCTAATGTAATTACTCGCATGTTTTCCATGTAAATTTACAACTATTACAAAATTATGTATATAGCTTTACTGCTTGTGTGTGTTTAGCCTGAAAGCTTGTTTGTTAGCGTATCTGTGTGGGTGTGTGTGTATTCTGTGTTTGTGTACACGTGTGAGCGCAAATGTGTTTGTTTGAGTAAGACAGAGTCCCTCCCTCCGGCTTCAGGTCTATATTCCAGGAATGAAATTGTAAATAACTTCTTCCAAAAGCTCCAAAAATCCCATTAACAATTCTTCACATGTTCTGACGTTAGCAAGATCACGAAATCTCGTTTTCTAAACATGAAAAATCATTATATATACATATATGAATAAATAAATATGATATTTTTTGTGTGTATATGTGTGTGTATGTGCGTGCACGCTGAGAGCTGCGTTCACGTTAAACGATGCTGAAATGATTTCTAAAATGAATATTCATTCGTTTCATATGAATTCGAAGCTCGTTTAAACTTGAAGGAATTCCCAAGGCCTATCAAAAGTAAGGTCCTTACAACGTTTCGATTGTGTAGCCTGGTCTTCAATCTATTCAGTGGAAATATCTACTTTTATGATTATATAATTCATTTTCGAACGGTTTCTAAATAACAGAAAAAAACAATAAGTCGACCTTACCGAACTGCATAAAACTCGGCTCATTATAAATGCAATAACGACTGCGTACTGGCAACGGATTATTGACAAGACCTAATATTGCACGGAATCTCTTCTCACGGTTTTATTCACAATAAGTTAGGAAAGTGGTATACTTATCGTACTGCAACTTATTCACAAAAAAACGTTACGGAGAATTAGAGCAATGATAATAAATGAATAACATGATAGGAATGATGAATGATAAAGATTGATAGAAGAAAAATACCCAAGAACGAAAAGAGAAAATAAAAAAGAAAGGACTAACGAAAACGAATTATGGGAAATGGAACAATAAGGTCTAAGACGAGGGAAAAATAACTGTGATAAAAAAAAAAAAAAAAAATCGAGCAAATTCCCCCAAGCACGGCTGAGAAGGACACCCCCCCTCTCCACTCCCCCGTGCCCTCCCAGTCAAACAAATTCATGACTCCACAGGGAAATCAGCCCTGTTGTAGCCCTCATGACGGGAAGCCGAGGAGAGAGAGAGGTCAAGAATACCTGAGGATCTCGAGGAAGAGGTCAGGGGGTCGAGGATAGAGGCGGGTCACAGGTGCTGGTCAAAGGTCAAGAATTTTAGGGTCGGAGTCTATGGTGGTGGTGGGGGGGGGGGGGAAGGGTGAGAAGAGAGAACGGAGGCGATCATATTAAAGGGGGGACTAAGTAAAAAAAAAAATCTAACCGTGCGTTGCGTTTGAAATAGGGCCAAACCGATGATAAAAGGGACGAATGCTAATTATGATAATGATAATAGTGATAAAAGGGACGAATGATAATAGTGATATCAGAAACAATGATTATATGACTAAATGATAACAAGTTTATAACTGTATTGCTAGTAATAATAGTGGTGATACTGTAAACATATATTATGGTAATAATGATAATAACAAAACTATTAATAATAATAATGATAATAGTAACAATGATGATAATGGTAATTAACATAATAATGAAAAATGATAATGTTGATAATAACGAAAGTATAATAATACTAGTGATGATACTGATAGTAATAATGATAATAATAATAATAAAGATAATAATAACAATGAAATAACAACAATTATAATGATAATAAGTAATAATGATCATAATACTAATAATAATTATGACGATGTGGTAATGATGATGATGATGATGATAATGATACTGATAAGGGTAATGATGATAATAAAGATAATGATAATAGCAACAAAACAATAAGGATGATAATGATGATGAAATTTATAACAACTAATTTTGATAATAATAATTATGATAATGATAATAATGATAATATTAATGATAATGATAATAGCAATAATAATAATGATGATGATAATAACGGTAATAATAATCATGATGCCAATAATAACGAAAATGATAATCA
>NW_028234426.1:8144424-8146924 GCF_977035675.1 Penaeus japonicus | reverse complement strand
GATTATTATTATTAAACATAAAGATTATTATTATCAAACATAAAGATTATTATTATTAAACATAAAGATTATTATTATTAAACATAAAGATTATTATTATTAAACATAAAGATTACTATTATTAACCCATAAAGATTATTAAAGTTTATTATTTTTCTTCATTAACCCATAAACAACACGCCATTTAAACTATCATCTACACTGACGCAGTCCACACAGTTGCGGTTTTAAGATATATAATAAAATATCTATATCATGAGAAGTGAAAAAATTACAATCATTATCTGTCCTTCCTCATTCTTCTTGAGATTATTAGTATAGGTTTCTCATGGCTTCCCCCTTGACCATGACTAATAAAAATACTCACGTTATTTGTCAAGAAAGTAGCAGTCGTCTTTGAGGAAAAAGAAGAAGGAGGAGGAGGAGAAGAAAAGGGAGAGGAGGAGAAGAAGATGGAGGAGGAGGAAGAAAAGGGAGAAGAGGAGAAGATGGAGGAGGAGAAAAAAGGAAAAGAGGAGAAGGAGGAGGAGGAGGATAAAAGGAGAAGAGGAGAAGAAAGAGGAGGAGGAGGATAAAAGGAGAAGAGGAGAAGAAGGAGGAAGAGGAGAAAAATGAGAAGAGGAGAAGAAAGAGGAAGAGGAGAAGAAGGAGGAGGAGGAGAAAAGGGAGAAGAGGAGAAGAAGAAGGAGGAGGAGGAGATAAAGGAGAAGAGTAGATGAAGAAGGAGGAGGAGAAAGAGGAGAAGAAGGAGGAGGAAAAAAGGAGAAGAGGAGGAGGAGGATAAAAGGAGAAGAGGAGAAGAAGGAGGAAGAGGAGAAAAATGAGAAGAGGAGAAGAAAGAGGAAGAGGAGAAGAAGGAGGAGGAGGAGAAAAGGGAGAAGAGGAGAAGAAGAAGGAGGAGGAGGAGAAAAAAGGAGAAGAGTATATGAAGAAGGAGGAGGAGAAAGAGGAGAAGAAGGAGGAGGAGGATAAAAGAAGAAGAGCAGAAGAAGGAGGAGAAAAGAAGAAGAAGAGGAGGGGAGAAATGAATGCAAAGAAGTAGAAGAAAAGAAAAGAGAGATAACTAGAGGAGCGAAAGACAGAGGGAGAGGGATAAGATAACGAACAAGGCGAAGAACAGTAAGAAATAGATAAATAAGAGGATGAAGAAGAGGAGGAATGTTAAAAAGAAGAAAAAGGAGAAAATAGGAAGATGAAGAGATGAAAGAGAAGAAAAAGAAGAAGGACGAGGAGACAAGGAAGAAGAGACGAAAGGAGAAGAAGAAATTTATCAACGAGGCTCATATTCCTTATTAGCCGACGGTGATCATGACGTCATCATCTCACGACATCGCTGCCATCATCATCTCAAGTCATTTTGCTTATCGATATTGCCATTACATGATCTAGGGGCTAATCTTTTATCCTTCGAATCTCTTTATGATCTCTTTATATATACATCTATTTATCTTTCTTTCTCTCACTCTTTATTTCTCTCTCACTCTCTCATCTTTCGTTTTCTCTCTCTCTCTCTCTCTCTCTCTCTCTCTCTCTCTCTCTCTCTCTCTCTCTCTCTCTCTCTCTCTCTCTCTCTCTCTCTCTCTCTCTCTCTCTTCTCTCTCTCTCTCTCTCTCTCTCTCTCTCTCTCTCTCTCTCTCTCTCTCTCTCTCTCTCTCTCTCTCTCTCTCTCTCTCTCTCTCTCTCTCTCTCTCTCTCTCTTTCTCGCCCCTTTCCTCCTCTTTCTTCTCAATATCTTGTTTTTGTTCGCTTCTTCTTTTTCCCTCCTCTTTCCGTCCTCCACTCCCCCCCCCCCTCCCCATCTCATTCCTACACCCTTCTCTCTCATTCTTTCTTTCACCCTCCCTCCCAAACCTTCATTCCCTTCCTCATTCTTCTTCTATCCCTCAATCTCTCCCACCCACCCCCCACCCCGCCCCTGCCCACACTCCTTGTTCTCCATCCCTTTCTTCATCCTCTCTCTTTTTCCTAGTCTTTCTCCCCACTACCTTGTTCCCATTCGTTCTCCCTATCTCTCCTTCGTTTCTTTACTCTCTCTGTATTCTTGTGTCACCATATCTGTCTCTCCTTCCATTCCTTAACCTCCTTTTGTCACCCCATATCTTCTTCGCTCCTTTCACTCATTCTTTCTTGCCATTTGATCCCTTCCTCACCCTTACTCTCTTCCTCAGCCCCTTACACATGCTCATTTTCATGCCCTTTCTCCCTCTTACCTTTTCGACCTATCACTTCCTCACCCTCTCTCTGTCTTCTTTGTCTCCCTCATTGTATCTCTCCCTTAACCCTTTCACTCATTCTCTCCCTCCGTCCTTTCCTCCTTCTCTTTTTTTTACCTCCCTATCTCCCTCCCTCGTCCCTCTCACTCCCATACCCCTCTCACCCATTCTCTCCTTCCCTCACTCTCTTCCCCGTCCACTTCTCATCTCATCTCTCTCTCTCTCTCTCTCTCTATCACTCTCTCTCTCACACCCTCACCCCCTTTCCTGATTTTATCCTCATATCT
>NW_028234426.1:8113834-8128751 GCF_977035675.1 Penaeus japonicus | reverse complement strand
TTATCTTCAGTGCCATTATTACTCTTATCATTGTCATCATTAGTATCATAATCATCATCATATATCTTTATCATATAACCACCATCATTATTTTCATTATCATCATAATTATCATTATCATCAGCTTTATTCTGATAACTATCACCGTTGTCACCATTACAATATCATTCGAATAATTACCATAAACCTAATTATTGCTATCACTGTCAATGTTATTCTTTACAGCCATACAAGACTCAGTCATGCGTTAGGGCTAAGCATAAACAAAAGACATTGGGCACCAGACCATCAAGACGACCTATATACAAGGATTAAAAAAAGGAGAAACGAAGAAATGGGGGGAAAAAATAGAAGAAAAAACTGATACAGTTCTGTTGACTGTAAATGAGAGAGAGTGGGGAATGAGGACAGAAGTTACGAGAGAGAGATAAGAATAAGAGAGAGAGAGAGGGGGAAATCGAAGAGAGAAAGAATAAGAAGAAAGAGAAGAGAAAAGAGATAACAGAAGATAAAAAAAAAGATTAGAAAAGAAAAGAGAAAAGAGAATAGAGAAATAGGCAAAAAAAAAAAAAAAACAAATACGTAGAGAAACCGAGAATGATAAATAAATATAGATCAAAGAACAAAGTAAATAGACTAAAAAAAGAGGGAAAAAAAAAAAAAAGTAATGTGAATCCCCCCATGTAAAGCAAAACAACAAAGGTTTCCGTTGTAATCAGATTCCGATTGGTATTGGTCCGTGTGTCATGAGAGTGCCGGTGTGGGGGGAAAGATTATTTTTATCATATTATACCACAACTTTGGTAAAATGTCCATTGTTTGTTTTTATTAGCTTTTTTTCTTGTGATTGTTTTTTTTTTTTTTGTTTTGTTTGGTATTACTGTTTTGATAGACTGTGTGTTGCTTGCCAATTTTTGTTTATATTATTTTGTTAGTTAGCCTTATTAGCTTCCAATCATTGATCATTAGACTTAAATGCATTATGTGTTTTGTTGGTGGTTAATATCGACATTAAGAATTGACTCATCTCAATATCCTTTGTATTGCCCATTATCATAATTGATAATGTCATTTTATTATGACATACTATGCCATCATTATTAGTAACATGCTCCTCCATCTCACCTCAATCCCCCACATCCTTCCACTCCTCCTCCGTCCTTCTCCTCCTCCTCCTCGCACCTCTCCCCCTCCTCTCCTCCTCCTCACGCATCCTCCTCCTTCCTCCTCCTCCCTTTTCCCCTCTCCTCCTTCCACCTCCTCCTTCCCCTCCATCAGACCTCCTTTCAGAAAGAGAATCAATCCACCAGTACATAACCTCCCCCCCTCACTCAGCACTACCTACGACTCCTCCGCCTACTCTTCCGCCTCCGCCTCAGCCTCCTCCTCCTCCTCTCCTCCTCTCCTCCTTCCGTCCTCCTCAGCCGCTTCCTCCTCCTCCCAACGCCGTCCTTCCTCCACGCAATACCCCTCAAAAAGCCTCATCCGACTCACGCATCCTCCCCTTCCCACTCCTCCTCCTCCGCAGCATCCTCTCCTCCTCCCGTCTCCTCCTCCGCCCACTCCTCTTCCGTCCTCATTCCTCCTAAGAAGAAGAGAATAGAAGAAGACACGAAAAGAAGAAAAGAAGAAAAGCAGCCTCAGCCTCAGAATCCTCCGACAAGCAATACGCAAGAAATCAGCAAGGATAACCCCTCCAACATCCCATCCCTAAGACTCGTCAATAAGATGGCCTCAGAGCCGCACTTCGCGCACCTCTATTCCACCTCTTCCCACATCGGTTAAGACGCCTCCTTCATCTACATTATTCACTTATCATGCATATCCTAAAATCGCTTAGTTAAAATTTCTTGTTATGGATGTGAACAAGGAAGCCTTTTATTACGTATATTTTCTCTCATCTGTCTGCGGCATTCAAACCTGGGGGTGTGTGGGTGGGGCGGTGCATTGTCGGTTCAATAAACACAAATGGTTAACAAATCTTATTCATCACCTCTCCCCTTCACACCTGATTTTGATTGATAATGGTTTGTTTAAGTTTCTTAATCGGTAAACGACATGATACTGAATAATCCACTTGTAAATTTGACATGAGATAGGTAATCATACTATATTTGCAATATCATTGTTGTGTTACATATCTCTTGTGAATAACTGCCCTAGTTGTTTGGTTATTTTACCCACCGTCTAAGATATAAAAATGACATTAAGATTATTCTAGATTAATGCAATACAGATGCATATAATCTTATTTAAATGATGATATATTTGGTGTTGTTTTTCATTTGCTAAATAATTCATCTTAAATGAAGTTGATTTTGATAACAATGGAACATCGGCAAGACAGATTTTGATATTTTGTATTTCCATCTCTAGGGGGATAATTTTTGATATTGATATTAAAAGGTGTGGATGAGAATTATCATTATTATCATTGTTGTTATCACTACTTCTATAATCATTATCATCTTTATGATTATCATTATTATCATTATCATCGATATCATTATCACTGTTACTATTGTCCCTGTTGATGGTGTCATCATGATCATTTTCGCTATTATTACTGTCATTATTATCATATTGCTGATAATTACTGTCATTACTATTACTATCATTATTGTTAACTTTATTATTATCATTACTACTATCATTTTCATAGTTGTTATTAGTATCACTATCATTACTATCAGGATCATAATTAATATTATCTTCATTATCATTGTCATTGTCAGTATTTTCCTTGTCACTATTACTATAGTTATCATCATCAACGATATTCCCCTTAAGATCATTATCATAATTATCCTCTTTGTTATCATCATCCTTATTATCATCCTTATTATTGATATTATTATCTGTACTATTATCATTAGCATTATTAGCGTTATTACTATTATTACCATCATATATTATAATCACTGTTACTGCCATACTTATTATCATTATTATTGTTGTCATCATTATAAGCATTATCATTATTACCATCATTACTATGTTTGTTATCATTACAATTATCATCATTATAATTATATCGTTTTAATCATTGGTTATATATGTGATTTTTTGTTCAATTCCCCTCATTATAAATTTATGAATTCATCATAATAAATAAAAACAATATCAATCAGATCATTAAATGAACATAACATAATCTTCCATTCCTCATCATTCAATTATTCCCCCCTCAGTTTCCCCTATTTTCACCATCAATATCCTCCTCGGAAAATATGTGCACATGTATCATTGTATATACGTAGGCGTATGGTAGGTAATAAATTACATATACCTCTCTGTCACTGTTCCTATGTATATATGACTCTAGATATACTTAATCATAACATAAGCCTTCCCGTAGCATCTTCAATAACCTTTTATTAAGAAGTACAAGCGAATAATCCACGGATTTTAGATGGTACGCGAGGAGTTTAGCGCATAGCGAGCGCATCTTTTCGTTCGCGGCGCGCAAAAAACTCTTTCGTCTTTCATAATATACGCTATTGATTCAGTTAAGTCTATTGTAGGCATCATCTTTTTATGCATGGTTATGTATGGTAGGTTTTCATTTTTTATTTATTTTCACAAATTTTCATACAACAATTTATTTTTGCCACATAATTCATCTTCCTTCCTCTATCTTCTTCTTCCTTTCTCACTTTCTTCTTTATACTGGGCCATTCTCTATCTGCGGCCCCCTTCCTCTCTCACTTCCCTCAATTCTCTACCCTTCTCTAACCCGTCCTTTCTTCTTCTCTTCTAATTTTCCCAGTCTTCCTTTCTATATCTTCTTCCCCTTTTCTCCTTTTCTCTATCTTCTTCCCCCTATCTTCTTCCTCTTCCTCTCAATGTCTCTCCCCCCTCTCATCTTCTTTTCCCCCTTCTCACTAAATCTTCTTCTTCTATATGTAGCGTTGATTTCAATCTTCTCATAATTCCAATCTACTTCTTCGAAGCTTTGGTTATTAGTCATTATCCCCTCTAGTCTCTGCTCTAGACATATGGTCTCGATTCTTCTCTCTTCCTCCTCCTCTCTCCCTCCGAGGTAGATTTGAAAAGGGAAGATATACTCTCTTGTAGATATTTAATTTTATTTATACATATGAAACAGGAAATAAATATTATTCCCCTATTCCTTACTTTAATTTTTAAATGTATTTATTTTCGTTACAGTTGTCAGTGAGTTGTTTCCAATTGTAAGCGATTGTGGTGTGGTTGAATTCCATCGCATAGTTTTGTTTGTTTATTTTCGAGAACCTTCCGTGTAGTGTATCCATAATACGAGGACTATAAGCACACGTTTTTTTTTTTTTTTCTCCTTCTTCTTCTTCTTCTTCTTCTTCTTCTTCTTTCCTATGTTACATGATTTAATTGTTTTGTGTAGCTATAGTAAACAAACATATACAGATCAAATTAATTTCTACAGATCAAATTAATATGTCTGGTTTTGAAGATAGATAAACAAACATAGCTGAGCCACTTACATACAAGAAAAAGATAAAACCTCCTTTGATTTCCTTTGTTATACAGGGAATGGTGAAATCTGATCGAAAACGAATTATTTCTATTTGATTTCTTTTTCTTTCTTTCGCTCCTTCTTCTCCCGTTTGGTGGTGGTGGTTATTCAATTATTATCTAACATGTATGGCCTGCTCACAGGCACTCTGGACAAAATAGGGGAAGGTCAAGGAGTTAAAAAAAAAATATCGTGATTGTAAAGATATACTACTTGTTTACCTCCCTCCTGGCCCCCCTTACCCCCCCAACGCCAATATTTTCCCGTTTACCTCATGGAGGACCCCTACCACGTCCCTCCACCCACTCAGGGAACTCAGGCAGTTCCCCACACTCAGATGGTATTCAGGACAAATGTTAACAGATAACCAAAAAACTCGAATAACAATGTAAGAGATTACGATAAGCTAGAAAGTTCTCAGTTATCTATATATGACATTGTAGTGCAATATGCCAGTATGTTGCTTAAAGCGAAACATTTGAATTGAATGTTTTTGATATCATAACATAATTCAAGACTTTGGAAAATCATTAATGGACCAGATAGAAAAAAAATAAAGAATTCAAATGGTAAAGTAGAAATCGATAATGGGTATACAAACAGAAGACATGGAAAACGTAATAATAGGAGGCTATTTGGAAGGTGGCCATAGGAATTTTCAAGAATAGCAAAGAGTCATTAACATATCGCAAAAGGCAGATTTTAAAGTGGGTTGGGAAAGGCCTTTGTCCTATAGTAGACAGTGAATAAAGGCTTATGGTGGAGATGATGGTGATAATGTTGATTGTGATGATGTGTGTATGTGAAAGCATGTGTGTGTGTGTTTACATATAAAGAGAGATAGGGGAGATAAACAAAGAGTGAGATTGACATAGCAACCAGCGAGAAAATATTATTGGGAAAAGTCTACGGTCACCATTCACCGTGTTTAATTATCTTTCTCTTTGTTATCTATCTTTCCTCACTTACATATGCGTATTGTGATTCCAAAAAAATTACTATTATCTGTTATTGTTGTTTTCATAAGAATATATTTGCTGTGTTATATCATTACTACATTTTACTCTCCCCATTTTTTGGACCCGTTCCTAATTGTAGCGACTTTCTATGGCTCTAATCAGTAATCTTTAATCTATAAAAAAATGGAAAGCCAAGTTTAGCAATGTTATTATGAGCTCTCTCTTGTGGCATGAAAGTTTATTCATGCTTGCCTCAATGCTTTTGCCCCGTTGCCTCAAATCTGATACTGCATGTAACTTTATATATAAATGTTTGCATACAAGAGGGCTAAACAACATTGTTTAGTGTTTATTCACACTCGATGTATAGGTCCAGAGAAAAGATATAAGAATTTAAAACATAGTCATGTTAAATACATGTAGGGGGTATGGGTGTGTGTGTGTGTGTGTGAGTAGGCGAGAGAGAGAGAGAAAGAGAGAGAGAAGGAGGGAGGAAGGGAGAGAGAGAGGGGGGGGGAGGAAAGAGAGAAAGGGAGAGAGAGAGAGTGAGAGAGAGTGAGAGAGAAAAAAATAGAGGGTGACGGAGTGATGGAGAAAGAGAGAGAGAGAGAGAGAGAGAGAGAGAGAGAGAGAGAGAGAGAGAGAGAGAGAGAGAGAGAGAGAGAGAGAGAGAGAGAGAGAAGAAAAAGAGAGAGAGGGTGACGGAGGGAAGGAGAGAGAGAAAGAAAGATAGATAGAGAGAGAGAGAGAGAGAGAAAGAAAGAAAGAAGAACAAGAAAAGGGGTTACGAGAGAAAGGCAGGGAAAAAAATACATACAAAAAAAAGGACACAGATGGCCACATGTCCTTCACAGATTTAGTCCCCCCATGAATCATCCGTGCCAGCCCCGTGACCTCAACACTGCCACCTCCAGAAGACAAAAGCCCCTCACACCCTCACACCCTCACACCCTCATACATTCCCTGTGTCATTAGTATATCTCCCGAGACTTCCCAGGGCGTGAGAACGACGCAGTGAATATCAAGGTTAAACTGCTGGTCTCGCGGGGGAAAGGAAGAAAGAGAGAGAGGGAAAAAAAGGAAGAAAGGGGGGGAGGGAGGGAAGGGAGGGAGGGAGAGAGATGTGGGGAAATAGATATAGGGGGAGGAGAGGGAGAGGGAGGGAGGTGGGGAGGAATAGGAATAAAGAGAAGAGAGACAGAGGGGAGGGGAGTTAGAGAGAGAGAGAGAGAAAGAGGGAGGGAGGGAGGCGGGGGTGGATAGAAATAAAGAGAGGGGAGAGAGAGAGAGAGAGAAAGAGATGGGGGGGGGGGAATGATTAAGAGAGTGAGAGTTAGAGACAGAAAGATAGAGGGTGGGAGGGAGAGAAAGGGAGAGAGAGAGAGGGTGGGGGAGAAAGAGAGAGAGGGAGGGGGAGAGAAAGAAAGAAAGAAATAGTGTGAGACAGAAAAACAAGAGTGTGTGAAAGAAAAAGAAAGCGTGAGAAAGAGAGATAGAGAAGGATAATGATAAGAGGAGAAAGAAAAAAATAGAATATGGAAAGAAGATAAAAACATGAAAAAAGGAAAAATGATCGAAAATATTGAAATATGAAAAAAGAATAATCTTTTTTATTTTTTTTTCTTCGATTTCTATCATCATCATCATCAGTACTGTTATATTTCTTTTCTTCATTATTTTTGTTTTTATCAACCCATTCACGCCGGGGCGATTCCGGCTTTGAATGGTCGCAATGCCGGGGTTTTCGAACGCATAAGCCTAACGCCTCGAGATTAATGACATAATTGTCATCTTTATGATTATAATAATTATAATAAAAGTAATAATAGCAATAATCACGATGAAGATAATGATAAATAATGAAGTACTAAGAATGATAATAGTAATATTGATGATAACAATAGTGAGGATAACAATGATAGTTCAAGTGATTATAATGATAGCTATTAATTTTGTTATCATTCTCTTTCTTTACTATTAGAATTATTATTATCATTATCAATATTACCTTTATCCCTGTTGTCGTTTTCATTATCATCATCATTGTTTTATCATTATCATTATTTCTATCATCATTGTTTTTATCATTATCATTATTATCATCAATATAATTGATTAACCTAACCGTATGTAGATAAAAAAGATTATCTATATACAAGATATGGATACTAAAGAATACAAGAATACTGCTGTATGGGAGAGTAAAAGATGATTATCCTCGTTAGTAAAGGTGAATATTCCCACACGTAAGAAAGCTTGACATAACTAGCAAAGTTCTTATTGGCCGTAACAATTTTCTTAGACCTAAACAGCTGCATAGAAAGGTAGATGTTCGCAATCTGCAGAAAAGAATGGGCTTTTGACCCTTTTTGCTCCTTTGTCATTAGATATTCCAGATACAAATCTATTTATATACATACATACACACACACACACACGCACACACACACACACACACACACACACACACACACACACACTCACACACACACACACACACACACACACACACACACACACACACACACACACACACACACACACACACACACACACACACACACACACACACACACACACACACACACATATATATATATATATATATATATATATATATATATATATATATATATATATATATATATATATATATATATATTAAGTGCTAAATAACTAAATCACTGAACTATATAACGAAATAGATACAGATCTGGATATAGATATATAAAGTGCCAAATAACTAAATCACTGAACTATATAACAAAATAGATATGTGCTAAACTGATAAGACTAAAATTGTACATTTCGAACTTTGAAATAATACGGGAAACGAGACTGAATATTGTGAAATGAATATTGCTGAAATGACTACTTTGAAATGAGTATTTGGTGAGTAAGTGTGTTGTTATAATAATGATGAGATTGCCATGTAATGCGGAATTATAAGTGAATAGGGTGAGCGTTTGGACATCATTCATTAGATGATAATGTAGCGTATGCATAGTTATTAATGAATAATGAATGATTTAAAAATTGTTTCTTGCATTCATTTTTCTGTTACATTTAAGTTATCAGTGGCTCGCGGTTCCCATTCACAATTGACGAAAATAAATCTATAATAAAGTAATATCACAGACCTTGATATGATAAATCAATAAGCAAGTTGTATTACAATAACACTGGTTCTATGGAGCAAGTGATATATATATTCCAATTATAAGTAATTGTTCAGAAAATGAAAATAGTTTCCCGAATAAAGTGTGATAATTATTATTATTATCAGTATCATCATTATTTTAGTTATTATTATTTTTGTTATCATTAGTTTTATTATTTTTTTTAGTGTTTTTTATTGATATCGTTTTTGTTATCATTACTATTATTATCACAATTAATATCCTCATGATTTTAAAAATTACTATCAATATTGTCTTATTACCATTATCATTAATATCATCATTATTTTCACTTTACTTATCACCATCACCATCATTATTGTTATCATTTTTACTATCATAATTATCATCATCATACTTATCATTATCATTGTCCTTATTACTATCATCATCATCATATCACAACTATCCCTAACATTACCGCTATCATTAATATAATAACAATTTAGTAGAAAAGTTACAAGATACCCCGCATAAATCGTAGTAACATAGATAATAGTCTTTCAGTCTTTCTGTAAATGATCTATAAATTTTCTCCTCTCTGAATCTATGGACAACGAATATGAAACTGTTGTTTTACCTGAGTCACCCCTTAAACAGCTGTGCGTTGATCGTGCCTGTGGAAGATATAGATATAATTAGTGGATCTGTTCTGCAGATGATATCGGTAAGGATAAGTACAGCTGTTATGATGATTGTCAGTGTAGTGGGAGGCAAAAAAATCGTCTATGTAATTCTTTGTCATTGGTTGATATCATAATTCGGATGTTTCAGAATATTAATTATCTTTCCTGTGTATCAATGCATGTAGGTATGTAGATATACATGTGTGTGTTTGTGTGTGTGTGTGTGTTTGTGTGTGTGAGCGTGTGTGTGTGTGTGTGTGTGTGTGTGTGTGTGTGTGTGTGTGTGTGTGTGAGTGTGAGCGTTTGTGTGTGAGTGTGTGTGTGTGAGTGTGTGAGTGTGTGTTTGTGTGTGTGTGTGTGTGTGTGTGAGCGTGTGTGTGTGTGTGTGTGTGTGATTGTGTGTGTGTGTGTGTGTGCATGTGTGTGTGTGAGTGTGTCTGTGTGCGTGTTTATGTTTATGTACCCACTTTCCCCACAGAGAAAAACAAAAAACCCGCAACACAGACAGGTCAGCAACCTCCATCCGTCAATAACTACAGCCGTACATCGTCTTCAAGGACACTCCTCCCACGAATGAAAAGGGAAAATGTGAAGAAAGAGGTCGAGGACGCGTAGGATATAGAACGTAAGTGAAAGCCGCTCTTCCGCATGACCGCTCCCGCCGCCGCCGCCGCTGCCGCCGCCACGACGATCCGACCCGTCGACTGTCTTTTGTTTCCGCTCTCGTTTTTTTTTTTTTTTTTTTTTTTTTTTTTTTTTTTTTTTTTTTTTTTTTTTTTTTTTTGACTGTTGATTATTTCCATCTCGATTTGTTTATGTGTGTGTGTGTGTTTTGGATTTTCTTTTATTTTCTTTGGTTTATTCTCTTTGAGATTTGGGTTAATTGCCGGAGCTTGTTGTTGTTAGTGTGAGAAAGTCTTGACTGGACTTTTTTGACGGATCAAACATTGCTTGATTTCAATATCAAGGGCTGTATCTAGTTAATCATGTCAAGATTTTATTTATGCAATACACACAAACATATATATATATATATATATATATATATATATATATATTTGTGTGTGTGTGTGTGTATGTGTGTGTGTGTGTGTGTGTGTTGTGTGTGCACACACGCACACATACATATGGGTACATTAACTAGTATAATAAAAGACTGATCATACGTAGTTTAAAGCTTAATATTATGTTATTCCTGATATTGTTGTCAAACACTTACTTTCATTTTCGTTCTTTTCATTTCCATGCTTATTTTTTCAAGCTCATCTACTTGAGATCATTGAGTGTTCCGCACTTGTATTTACCTCCTTAAATTTCTCTGTTTATTTTCATGAAAATTCTTTCGAGACAAGCTGTGCAAAGATGCGGAAACATCGGGTCTGTGGTCTGTTTGTCTCACTCCGTTTGTTATCAATTTTTGTTCAGAAATTCTGCAAGAGCTGTTTAATAGGTTCGTATTCCATTTATTCGTACATTGATATGAGAAAGATATCTCGTTCTACTGAGCCAAAAGCATGTTCATTTCATCTCTTTTAGATAAAATGAAAAGAAAATGAAAAGGTTTGGTTTGGTGTTTAACAAACCCGGTGTTTATTTTCTATTTCCAATCAACCGATATTCACAGATATAAACAGATGCTTCATATCCTCCCTTACATCCTGCCTATATACGTACAAAAAAAGAATATAAAAATCTCACAAAATTCAAATCCCTGGACCCCTGAGACCTCATCCAAGCGCACAGCCGTCCCTCGTCGGTACATTACTGAAGCTTCGGGTAAAAAGGTTCACACTGATGAAGCCCCATGAGCCTTTATTCTCGGACTCTACTCTCGGAATTTACTCTCGGACTTATTCTCGGACTCCACCTTCAGGAGAAGATTGAGCTCACGCTGCAGCTTGCGAAATTGCGAGGTTCTTTTGCATACTTTTTGTATATTGAGGTGGGTGTTACGGATATCTATTTTTCTTTTTATAGATATCATCTTTATAGATATAGATATCTTCATTTTGTTTAATTATTTGGTGTTATGGATAGTCTGTAAGGTGTCTGTCTGTTTTTTTTTTTTTTTTTTTTTTTTTTTTATTCTGTTATTGTTTATTTGGAAAACATACAGTATATTTAAGACTCATACTTTAGGGAAAGCAACACCTGTGTCTGAACTTACGAGAAGTTTAAAACAAAGTAAAACAGAAAGGAAACAATTAGATTAATGCGCTTTCGTTAATTTTGCTTCCACACATTAAATATGATTATGATAACGATTATATTGATAAGAATGATAATGATGATGATAAGAACAATGATGATTATAAGGATACTAAGGATAATGATAATAATTATACTGATAATAATGATAATGATAATAGCAATGATAATAGTTATGATAATTACAATGATAATGATGATGATATTAATGATAACAATAATGATAATGATGACGATGATGACAATAATAGTTATAACAATAACAACAACAACAAAAAACAACAACAATTATCTAAAAAAACAAAAAAACAAGCAACGGAAGCCAAAACAACAACAACAACAAAAAAGAAGGAAATTCTCAACCAACGCCGTACGCCGCGTGATCAAAACAAGTTCAGGTTATTAGTTAAGCAACGCCAAAGGGGGGGGGGGGGGTTCTCGCCTCTCCTTTAATCCGGGTACCTGGACGAGACCACTAGTGGAGGCATGTTCAGCTGCATCACAGAGTGGTATTTCAGCTTCTCTTCCCGGTAACGGTTTGTTCTGTTGTTGTCTGTTTTTTAGGCGGGTTGCGTTTGTCGGAAATAGTATTGGTGTTATTTTTGTTTTGTTTTTTAATGATGTGACTGTGTGTGTGTGTGTGTATGTGTGTGTGTGTGTATGTATATATATATATATATATATATATATATAGAGAGAGAGAGAGAGAGAGAGAGAGAGAGAGAGAGAGAGAGAGAGAGAGAGAGAGAGAGAGAGAGAGAGAGAGAGAGAGAGAGAGAGAGAGAGAGAGAGAGAGAGAAAGAGAGAGAGAATGTGAGTGAGAGAGCAACAGAGAGAATAGAGAGAGAGAAAGATCGACAGAGAGAGAAAGAAAGAAGGATAGAGCGAGAGATATAGAGAGACAGATAGAGAGAGAGATAGTGGAACAGAGAAAAAAAGCAGAGAGAAAGAGAACGATAAAAAAAGGGGAAAAATCTATAATGATAGATAGATAGATAGACGAATAGACAATGAAAGCAAGGAGCCCTACCAGACGTCTGAAAGAAACAGTATACCGAATCCTTTAAATTTTTCCTTCTTTCTCTATTGGGAGTTGCATATTTCAGAGGCAGTGTACCCTAGCCTTTCTCTCTCTCTTTCTCTCTCTCTCTCTCTCTCTCTCTCTCTCTCTCTCTCTCTCTCTCTCTCTCTCTCTCTCTCTCTCTCTCTCTCTCTCTCTCTCTCTCTCTCTCTTCCTACGACAGGGAAATCAAATATTTTCATTAAGTTATGATATCGATCATCATATAAATATAAATATGCTAAAGGTGCATATATATATATATATATATATATATATATATATATATATATATATATATAGAGAGAGAGAGAGAGAGAGAGAGAGAGAGAGAGAGAGAGAGAGAGAGAGAGAGAGAGAGAGAAAGAGAGAGAGAGGCAGAGACAGAGAAAGAGAGAAAAAGAGAAAGAGTGAGAGAGAGCGAGAAATGTATCTGTGTGTTTTCTTCTCTTAATCCCCTGTTGTCTAATTCATTCTCCTCTCCTTTTTTCCGTCTCGCCCCCCCCCTCCCCCCCGTCTCTTCCCCCCACACCTTTGTCATATATCAATTTCCTAACAGTATTGCAATATTCATCGCCAACAATCCTTTGTAATCTCTCTTCGAATACAGCTGAAGATTTTATCATTATTACGATGATGATTATCAATGCTATTATCATTATGATTGTTTTCGTTATTATCATCATTGTTATCGTCATCCTTTTTATCATGATCATTAGTGATATTGTTATGATCATTGTTATTATTGTTATTATTGTTTTTATTGTTATTATCATCATTATCATTATTATTATCACTATTATCATTATCATTATCATCACTATCCTTTTATTGTCATTATCCTCATCATTATCACTATCAATAATATCGCTATTATTGTTGTTATTATCAGCACCAGTATCCTTTTTCCTATTATCATTATCATTATTATTATCATTATTATCATTCCAATTACTATTATCATTATAATTTTTCATATCATCACTTCAGTATCGATATATATTACTTTTGTTAATATCAATGTTATTGTTATAAATGTTATTACTCTTACTATTACTACTGCTATTTTCGTTGTTATTATAATAAGTATTGTTTTCATTATTTCTGTTATTCTTATTCTCATTCTTAATCTTATTCTTATCATTATCATCTATATTGCTGTTATTATTATTATTATTATTGCTATTATCATTATCTTCCATCTCTATCGTTTTTATTACTCTTTTTGTTATCAATATCATAATCTTTATTCATATCATCTTTATCATTATCATTATTATTGTTATCATCTTTACCATCATCAACATTATTATCATTGTCAAATCATTATCATTATTCTCATCATTGTTATTACTATTATCATTATTATTATTTGCATTATTATCATCATTGGTATGTTTAGTATTATTGTTGTTGTTATCATTATTATCATTAATATATCTACCTTACTAATATCATTATTACCATCATTATCATTTTAGCTATGTGAATTATCATCATTATTGATATTATAATCATAATCATCATTATTGATATTATAATCACAATCATCATTATTGATATTATAATCATAATCATTATTATTGATATTATAATCATAATCATTATCATTGATTATCATTATCATCATTATCAACATTATCCTAATCATCATCACCACCACCACCATCAACATTACTGTTATCCTTTTATTACCTTGCGTTCTAGCCCTCATTAGCATTTTATGAAGTCGATATGTTAGATGTCAAAAATTGTTTTTCTTCTCCATTTTTTATTTCAGGTACACAAGTAAACGCATTTTTTTTGTTTTGTTTTTTGTTTCTTTCTTTCTTTAGCAAGACGAAAAACTAACTTGAATTAATAAAGGCTCTTTTCTCCCGTGTGAATATAACTTATAGATTGAAGAATTTTGGAAGAGAGTTGAGGAAACAATTCATTTTTATTTTTATTCTTCATTTTTTCCTCTTCCTCCTCCTCCTCCTCCTCCTTCTTATCCTCATCCTCCTTATCATCATCATCATCATTATTCATATAATTATTTTCCTTCTCCTTCTCCTCACCCTCTTTCTCCTCATCTTCTTATTCTTCTCCTTTCCCTCCTCCTCCTCCTCTTTTCCTTCAAATTCATCCTTCAAATTCTTCCTATTTTCATCTTCCTCTTCTTTCTCATCCTCCTCCACCTCCTCATCATTATCATCATTCTTCGAATTCTTCTCTTCCTCCTGCTCCTTCTCCTCCTCCTCCTCCTCCTAATCCTCCTCCTCATCCTCCTCCTTCTCCTCCTCCTCCTCCTCTTCCTCAGTCTCCTCCTCCTCCTCCTCCTGTTCCTTTCCTCCTCCTCCTCAGTCTCCTCCTCCTCCTCTTCCTTTCAT
>NW_028234426.1:8091334-8093834 GCF_977035675.1 Penaeus japonicus | reverse complement strand
TTAAATGCTATAGAATTCCCAGCGCCATTCCCAGCTCCATTTCAATCATTTTGTTCAGTATGATTATCCTTTCATTCACCTGTATTTGTTTTCTTTGGAAATAGGAGGAATTATGGTACGAGGGAGGGAGAGAGTAAATGAGAGGGTGATAGATAGATGAGAGAGAGAGAGAGAGAGAGAGGGGGGGGGGGGGAGAAGAGAGAGAGAGAGAGAGAGAGAGGGAGAGAGAGAGAGAGAGAGAGAGAGAGAGAGAGAGATAAAGGGAGAGAGGAAGAGAGAGAGAGAAAGAGAGAGAGGGAGAGGGAGAGAGAGAAAGAGAGAGAAAGAGAGAGAGAGTGAGAAGAAGATATAGAAGAAGAAGAAGAAGAAAGAGAAAGAAAGAGGAAAAATGGGAGGGGATAAACAAACAACAACAAAAAATGTGTCCAGACAACGAGCATATGGTACCTTCACTTTTCAAAATGTAATATGCTTTTCGTGGTGAACTTTCCCCATAAATCGTCTTATAAAGATTAATTAGACTTTCTTTTCCTCCACCAAGGTGCAACTTCATTACTTTTCTTAGCGAAGGCAAGTGCAAGAGTCATCTATTTCATTAATGACTTCCTTGCATTTGCGAGCACATGAGCGAGAGGAGAGAAAGAGAGGTGGGGAGAGAGAGAGAGGAGGGGAGAGAGAGAGAGAGAGGAGGAGGGGGGGGGGGGGGAGAAGACAGAGAGAGAGAGGAGGGGGGGGAGGGGAGAGAGAGAGAGGGGAGAAGGGAGGGAGAGAGAGGGGGGGAGGAGGAGAGAGAGAGGAGAGAGGAGAGAGGGGAGAGAGAGAGAGAGAGAGAGAGAGAGAGAGAGAGAGAGAGAGAGAGAGAGAGAGAGAGAGAGAGAGAGAGAGAGAGAGAGAGAGAAGAGGGAGAGAGAGAGAGAGAGAGAGAAGAGAGAGAGAGAGAGAGAGAGAGAGAGAGAGAGAGAGAGAGAGAGAGAGAGAGAGAGAGAGAGAGAGAGAGAGTGAGTTAGTGATTGAAAAAAAAAACAGAGTGAGTGAGTGAGAGAGAGAGTAGTAATAGAAAAAGAGTAAATAAGAAAAAATAAAAAATAAAAAAAAATAATTTAGAGAAAGTCATTAAAAAGAAGAAAAAAAACGAACCGACAGAAAGAACGGGAAAAAAATAAGATAAAATCAATAAGTTACAGAAAGCCATTAAAGCGATAACAACAACGAGATAACAACGTGTCGGAAATTGTGAGAGAGAGAGACCAATAGGAAGGGAAAAGAAAGAGAGGGAATAAAGAGAGGAGTAAGAGGGAAAAAAGGGAAGAATGAGAGGGAGGAGAGGAAAAAAAGAGAGGAAAAAAAAATGGAAGGAAGGTAAGTGAGAGAAGAGAGAAAGGAAGGGAAGTGAGAGAAGGGAGAAAGGAAGGGAAGTGAGGGAAGAAAAGAAATGAAGGAAAGAAAGGCAAGAATAAGAGACAAAGAGGGAGGGAAGGAAGGAATGAGAGGGAAAAAAGAAAAGCAGTGAGGGAAGAAAGTAGAAAGTAAAAAGAGAGGAAAGAGAAAATAAAGGGGAGAAAAAGAAGGAAAAATGGTGTGCATAAACAGAGGGAAGAATGAGATGCAGAGAGAAACGGAAGGAAGGAAGGAGAGGGAAGGGGGGAAGGAAAAGGAGAAAGGAAAGAGGGGAATAAGAGGGGAAAAAAGGAAAGAGAGAGAATCAAAGGAGGGAGGAACGAAAAGGAAGGAAGAAAATAGAGTGAGCAAAGGGAGGAATATGGGGGGGGGGAGAAGAGAGGGATGAAAGGAAAGCAAAGACGGAGGAGAAAGGGAGAAAGGAGAGCGAACTATAAAAAAAGAAAAGAAAAGAAAGAAGAGAGGCGAGAGGGAGGGAAATAAGGAATGAGAGGGAAGGAAGAGAATCAAGAAAATGGAGGAAAGAAACGAAGAGAAGAGGAAGAAGAAAAGGGAGAAAAGAGAGGTAGAAAAAAAGGAAAGGGGGAGGAAAGAGAGAAAAAGCGTTAAAAGTGAATTAGGATATTTACGCGAGGAAATGGGTGTCTAAAGAGCGAGGGGTAGGGGGGGGGGGAGTGAAGGGTGCCAAAAGGGGGCCAAAAGTGAGAAAAAAGGAGATTCGGAATAAGGGATGAGGGTGTCAAAGGTCAAGGGAGATAAGGAGAAGGAGAAAGGGTGTCGCAGATGGAAGGAAAGGAAGGAGGGGGGGGGGGGCGTTTGTGAAATTGTGAGAGAGAGAGAGAAAGATAGAGAGAGAGAGGGAGAGAGAGAGAGAGAGAGAGAGAGAGAGAGAGAGAGAGAGAGAGAGAGAGAGAGAGAGAGAGAGAGAGAGAGAGAAGTCATAAAGAAAGAAAGAGAGACAAAGAACAAAAAAAAGAAGAATTGAAAGAGAGAGAGAGCGAGAGAAAGAGAAAGAGAATGACAGAAAGAAAGAGAGAATGAGAGAGAGAGAGAAAGAGTGAGAGGCCAGAAGGGGAGGCTATAGTGCCAACCAGCGACGGAT
>NW_028234426.1:8068834-8071334 GCF_977035675.1 Penaeus japonicus | reverse complement strand
ATTATTCCAAAAGACTTTCAGACTGATATGATCTTTCGAATCTATCTATTTTCATCTTTTTTCTTATCTATTGTACGTCCTTTATGCCTGAAATCTATCCTTTGTATGTCACTTTAAGCCTCATTTTAAGTTATAGGAATAAGCAATCTAAAGTCCTATAACATGTCAGATAATAAAACTTCTAAAAATACTTCCGGATTTCAATGATCTTCTGTTGGTCTTGGTAGCCTCTTGTTCCCCATTGTAAGCAGACTTAAGGGTAATGATATGATGATGATAAGGAGGAGGAGGAGGAGGAGGAGGAGGAGGAAGAAGAAGAAGAGGAGGAGGTGGTGGTGGAGGAGGAGGGGGAGGGGGAGGAGGAGGAGGAGGGGGAGGAGGAGGAGGAGGAGGTGGTGGTGGTGGTGGAGGAGGAGGAGAAGGAGGAGGAGGAGGGGGAGGAGGAGGAGGAGGAGGAGGAGGAGGAGGAGGAGGTGGTGGTGGAGGAGGAGAAGGAGGGGGAGGAGGAGGAGGAGGAGGAGGAGGGGGAGGAGGAGGAGGAGGTGGTGGTGGAGGAGGAAGAAGAAGAAGAGGAGGAGGTGGTGGTGGAGGTGGTGGTGGAGGAGGAGGAGAAGGAGGAGGAGGGGGAGAGGGAGGAAGAGGGGGAGGAGGAGGAGGAGGAGGAGGAGGAGGAGGAGGAGGAGGAGGAGGAGGAGGAGGAGGAGGTGGTGGAGGAGGGGGAGAAGGAGGAGGAGGGGGGGGAGGAGGAGGAGAAGGAGGAGGAGGAGGTAACTATATAACTATGATAATGATATATATTACAATAACAATCATCATCATCATCATTATCATCAGCAGCAGCATAATAATAACAATGATAATCACAATAACAATAATAATGATAACAATGATAATATCAACAACAACAACAATGACAATGATAAAGAAGTCTAATAATGATAGTGATAATGGTTATAATAACAATCATAATAACAATAATAATTAGAAGAATGACGATCATCACAACAACAACAACAATAACGATAACGACATCAACAACAACAACAAATAAAAATAACAAGAACACCAGTACCAACAACAATAATAATAACAACAACAGTGAAGTCCGAAAAGTGTTGTTCTTATCTCCTCTTATTGATCGAGAGCTTCCACGCTGAAATATGCAAAGCAACGGCAGCTGACCGTACGGTGTGGATATCAGTGGAAAAGGAAATGTGAATTGATACGTAGGATGTGAAAGCTTGTTGACACGACCCCGCGCGCCTTCCGTGAGATTATTGCTTTTCGGTGTAGAAGGAGCAGGAGTAATCGTCCTTTATAATGGAAAGGACGGAGGGAGGGAGAAAGAAAGAAAGAGGAAGGAGAAGAAAAGAGAGAGATGGATATATATATATATATATATATATATATATATATAGAGAGAGAGAGAGAGAGAGAGAGAGAGAGAGAGAGAGAGAGAGAGAGAGAGAGAGGGAGAGGGAGAGAGAGAGACAGACAGAGACAGACAGACGAAATCAGCGTTGGCACAAGATAAAAAGCACCTCCTGCCCAGTCAATCAGGCCTTGAGTTTAGGGAGAGAGCAGCGTTAATCACAGGCTCCAGTAATCTCCTCGTTTGCAACCCCGAGGCCACGAGAGGAGACCCAGCTCGGTGAACGCGAAGGCGACGACATAAAGAAGGGTCGGGGCGTTGAAATATGAAGGGACAGGAAGCAGGAGGAGGGGGGCGAGGAGGAGGAGGAGGAAGAGGAAGGTGATGGTGGAGGAGGAGGAGGAATAGGAGGAGGAAGAGAGGGTGAGGATGGAGGAGAAGGAGGAATAGGGGGTCAGGATGGAGGAGAAAGAGGAGGAGGTGGAGGAAGAAGAAGGAGAGATGGAGATAGAGGAGGAGGGGAAGGATATAGAGGAAGAGGAGGAAGAGGAGGAGGAGGCGAAAGAGAAAGAGGAGAGTGAAAATAAAAAAGGGAAGGAGGAGGAACAAGAAAAGTAGAAGTAAAAAAGAAGCAAGAGAGACAGAGGAGAAAGAAAAGGAGGCGGAGGAAGAGGTGACGATGGTGGCGGAGGAGGAAGACGAGAGGTCATACAGTACATGCAACGGAGAAGCTCAAGGAAGAGCGGGGAAGATAGACACAAGAAAAAAGAAAAACGGGAACGAAAGACAAAGAAACAAAATAGAAAGCAAAGAAAGAACAAAAGAGACGGAAGAAAGAAAGAAGAGAGAATAAAGAGAGTACGATAGAGACAATGGCAAAGTAAAAACTATGGGTAGAGAGAACTGACCTCAGCCATAGACCACACGAAAACCTTTTATACGCTAAGGAAGGGGAGGTCAAGATAAGAACCTTTAGACGTCAGCGGCGGACCCTTCTGTAAAGTCAGCTGATTCTGATGATACAAAGAAGTGGAAACGAAATGACAAAGAAATGTAGGGTGCAGAAAGACAAGGCAAGGGACATACGGTAGCTTAGTTATCCGAAAGTCATTCCTATGGATATATTGG
>NW_028234426.1:8038834-8043834 GCF_977035675.1 Penaeus japonicus | reverse complement strand
ACCTGTCATATCACAGGCTTTATCAATTCTGCAGTTGACTAAAATTGTAGTTCAGGGTCCTTATCAACTTATTTTTTTCTTTATACTCAATGTGATAGAAGTATTGTTATTTTAGGGGAGGACAAAAAGCAACTTTATTTTTTCATATTTGTGTGCTGTCACAAACGAACACGAAACTTATAACCATCAAAAATGAAGTAACATGAAGAGGTAGGGAAGAGGAAGGAAACTTGTGCTTTTGACAGTGAGTGCCACAATATAAAGCATCCCTTCTGGCACAGGGGTACATTGTAGGCATTGGGCATGGTTTGAGTTACCTTCCTCCTCTCCTTCTGCTTGCACATTTTTTCATCTGCAGTACTTTAGAGCAAGAGATCAGGAACTTGCTATGTGCCATCGCTTTATAGAGATAGTGCTTGCTAGAGACCGTAGATGTATGCCATTCAAGGCTCTCTCTCCTGCTGGTGCTAGAAAAAAATGGTGCCATCAAGGTTTTGGATGTGAGTTGAAACCCATTTTGTTTAACCCTCTCTGGACGGGTGGTACAGTACTGTACCGCTCATTCAAAAGCCCAGAGGCCGGGCGGCACAGTATTGTGCCAGCCATTTAATTGATTTAGGCCTAATAATTTGAACGCCCCGGCATTGGGACATTCAAGGCTGGAATGCCCCCGTCGTGAGTGGGTTAATATTACAGCAGTTATAATCATTATGACTGCAATTGTCAATATCACTTATTCATTACTCATAGCACAATAAAATAACATAGTGATCCAAAATCCCCGAATGTCATGATGCCCACCGTCAGGCCAGAGCTCCTGTATTATGTATGACGATAAACCACGTCACTCGTCATTAACGGGTTAACCCATTGGTTGCGGTATTAAATATTTGTGCAGTAGGATGGCTGGTTTACATTGTCTGGCACGGTGCCATCCACGTCTATGACCGACTCTGCCTTTGCAGAAAATCATACCATCCGCTGCTAATGGGTTAATAGAAAAAAAAAAAAAATCTGCAATATAGCACAAGGTTGTTCGACATGTCATCAGCTATCAACTCTAACAAAGCTTATGAACTAAATCTTAAACATGTTGAAAGAAGAAAAGTTTAACAGCAACAGTTTTATTATTGCAACAACAAACAAACATGAAAGGTCTTCACAAACAATGCAATTTTTTTTACAGTTCTAGATGTAGGATTTAGCAGAATTTGGAATGTTTAAATCCTATTATGAAATAAAAAAAAAAAAAATTGCCTTCAGAAAAATACTCAAAAAAAGAAAAGAAAAAAAGCAGTATGCTGCAGATTGACTTAATGTGAGCTGCATACACTTTAATTGAGTCTAAACCTCATAACAAAAATGTAATTTAAACTAAAGTGTTGCATATTTAGAGACAGATTAGTGTGAAAATAACTAATTTCCTTCATAAAAATACAAAAAAAAAAGAAAAAAAAATGTTGTAAATTGCTTTTAATGTGAGTTGCATACACTATAACTGAGCCTAGACCATATTACACTTTTACCATAACAGAAACTATTATCATTGTTGCCACAACAAGAAACAAAGACTCAACTGTTCTCGAGATTAATTGAACCAGCATTACTAATTTGAACTAAAATGAACTAAAAGCCAGTTCTGTCATATGCTACTAAAGCCTTTCATTTAACAGATCAGCAAATGCATTACAATCCATCCTCAACAACCAAATACAAACTAAAAGCCAAGTCTATCATATCTATCTGCTACAGAAGGTTTCATTCAAGGTATTGGTCTTCCGCATTATGGCTTTAATGTACCATAATCAACAGCTTCTGGCATAGTACCACTTTACTTCAGGGAATCCAGGAATCCTTCGCTGCATCGGAGGCACTGCTCATAGCACTTCTCAAAGCCTTTATCATCATCATCCTAGAGGGGAAGAAGAGATATTTTCACTATAAGTCATTGTTTGGTACAGTTGCTTCAAGAAATTCCTATACACCTGCGTTATTCTCCATCAAGAAGTGGCACCAAGGCAGTAGTAGTCTATAAATAAACAGCACTTGTACTGTAACAAAGGACGAAAGTGGAAGGTATCCATGCCTGACTTTAGGGCGTAATGGCACAGACAGCATAGGAATGCTTTGTGTATTACTGGCAAGGCATATGGATGACTATTCACAGTAAATTCACAAGTGTATAAAAATAATTGTAAAATATATTTTATTTACAAATTTATTGATAAGCAGAGACTCAACCGGTTAAAATTAAACTCAAAGAAAATATGAGAAAAAATGGAATGGGGTGTTTAGTAAAAGAACACAAAGGAAAGAAAACAGAAAGAAGGGGGAACATAAATTCATATCAAAACAGCAAATTCCTGACAGTTGACTCTAGAGTAATCAATAGCATTGCATTATCAAAGAAATTAAATTTGTCTTTGAAGCTAATACTTTCTTTACAAGGCTAGAACTATATTGATACATAGCGTTATACCAAAACAATATCAATCTAAAGAAGCCTGTAACTTCTTCAAAGGGAAACATTAAACAAACTTACATAGTATGGGTCTCTAATAATCAATTCCTTCTTTGGATCATAAGAACCAAAAAGTTCGATCTTCGCTGTGTAGGTCTTTGGAGCACGAGCCTTGATGTCCGAGATGTTTTCATGGTCCATCCCAAATATGTAGTCGAAGTGGGTAAAATCTTCCTTGGTTAACTGTAAGGCATAGGCAAAATTATATATACTGTAAAAAAAAAATGTCCAACACAAAATGGTTTAATCCTTTAATTAATATGTTGTAACAGATAATAAACCAACAAATTAGTATTACATATAATGTTTGTAAAAGTCCACATTGTCATTTTTTATCAATCATGCAACTTCTGAAAAGCAAGAACCTGATTACTGAAATGTTTAGGAAGTTTGTAACAAAGCAGTAATATAGGATAGCCTCTATATTTTCTGATCATGTGTGTTAGACTCTATGTAAAAGAAGTAACAAGGAATATGGGAGGAAAAAGACGTTTTTAATTTTTCTATTGTAATTTACCATGTATAAAAATAGCGAGAGGGAAGAGCAAGAGCATTCAAATCATCAAGATCAAAAAAAAAAAAAAAAAAAAAGACTTGAAAAAGACAATGTCACCTAACATTCAATGATTTGGAATACTTTTTTTCAATAAAATCAGTCAAGATATCTTTATGGCTTTACAACTCTAATGACATTAGTGTTATACAAAGAATGTGAAGCAAATTGAGCGAGACCAGCATAAACACACTGACTTATTGAATTGGTTAAATAATACCTCATCATAATTATACTGATAATAATGATTATACTCATGAATTTGCATTTATCATATGTATGAATGCCATCTGGCAATTAGGCCTACCAGAGGCATGTATAGATGCCACCCAGAATGTGTGGATGTCATCTGGTGTTAATAGATTAACCAAATAACACTAGGGCAGTTTTGGTTCCACCTGAACTTAACGCAGGGGTATTTTGAAATGTATAGGCCTAACACCTCAGGCTATTTGCCCAATGAACCAGCTATGGGCATGATCCCCAGTGGGAAGCACTGCCACTTATAAGCATCAAAAATGAAGTAACATGGAGAGGTAGAGAAGAGGAAGGAAACTTGTGCTTTTGACAGTGAGTGCCACAATATAAGGCATCCCCACTGGCACAGAGGTACATTGTAGGCATTGGGCATGGTGTGAGTCACCTCTCATTCTGCCTGCACATCTTTCATCTGTGGTACTTTAGAGCAAGAGGTCAGGAACTTGTTATGTGCCATCGCTCTATAGAGATAGTGCTTGCTAGAGACCATAGATGGGTGCCATTCAAGGCTCTCTCTCCTGCTGGTGCTAGAAGAAAGTGGTGCCCTCTAGGTTTTTGATGCGAGTTGAAACCCATTTTGCTTAATATTACTGCAGATATAATCATTATGACTGCAATTGTCAACATCACTCACTCATTACTCATAGCACAATAAATAACATACTGATCCAAAATCCCCGAATGTCATGATACCCATCGTCAGGCAAGAGCTCCTGCGTCATGTATGATGAAAAAACACTTCACCCGTCGTTAACGGGTTAACTGGTTAAACAATGAAAAATAAATAAAAAATGGGAAATAATTATGTAAATGCATTTTTTCCAGTGGAATGTTCATATTTCAAAAATTTCAACAAGTAAACCTTCTTTCTCTTTGGTGTTACATGGGTCACAATCAACTTAAAAAGATTAAACTTCCAATGTGTCATCAAACACTATAGAATGCTTAACTATGAATTCTTACAATAACAATGAAAATTAATTGGGCCACCACAACCCCATGCCTCGCAAACTTTCTGAAGCGCTGGTATCACTTTAAGAACTTGGGGTATTTCTGATCAGGAAAACTTAATTGTTTCAGGACAACAGGCATTTCAAATCTGCTCTGCTTTTATAATAGAGTTGCTGGGATATTGTAACAGTGAAGGCCATTGGTAGAGAGTACATAATTGGATTTCAAACAGGCATCTGACAAAGTGTCGTAAAATAGACTGAAATGGAAATTGGAACACATTGGTGAAGTCTAAGAGAAACTCCTTGAATGGATGAAGGACTTTATTTATGAAAGGTAACTGAATAAAGTCATTAGTACAAACCACTCTACATGAAGACAAGAAATAAATGGAATGACACAAAGATCTTTTCAGCTATTATCCTTATTATTTTCACAGATGATCTGAAGTAGAACTTAAGATCTGAGAACTATCTAAATATGTTCACAGAATGCAAAACTTCAAATTCAAATAATGATTCATACCAAAATCCAACAAAAGAATATCAAAGGTTTGTTCAAATGAAGATGTACTTGGAATATGGAGTTGAACACCAATAAATACCATATAGACAGGTCAATGTATCAAGAAAAGTGAATAAGTTCGGAATAATTGTTATTTGGAATCTAAACTAAACTTTGAAAAAAAAAAAAAAAAAAAAATCACAATATGGTAGT
>NW_028234426.1:8023834-8026334 GCF_977035675.1 Penaeus japonicus | reverse complement strand
TTTGTGTGTGTGTTTGTTTGTGTGTGTTTGTTTGTGTTTATTTGTGTGCGTGTGTTTGTTTGTGTGCGTGTGTTTGTGTGTGTGTGTTTGTTTGAGTGTGTGTCCAAGTGTGTGATTGTGTTTGTTTGTGTGTGTCCATGTGTGTGATTGTGTGTGTGTTTGTTTGTTTGTGTTTATTTGTGTGCGTGTGTTTGTTTGTGTGCGTGTGTTTGTGTATGTGTGTTTGTTTGTGTGTGTGTCCAAGTGTGTGATTGTGTTTGTTTGTGTGTGTGTGTTTGTTTGCGTGTGTGTTTGTTTGTGTGTGTCCGAGTGTATGATTGTGTGTTGTGTGTGTGTTTGTGTTAGTGTGTGTCTCTATTTGTTTGTGTGTGTGTGTGTGTGTTGGTATGTGTGTCAGTGTGTGTTTGTTTGTGTGTGTGCTTGTTTGTGTGTGTGTGTGTTTGTTTGTGTGCGTGTGTGTGTGTGTGTGCATATGTGTGTCTGTGTGTTTGCATGTGTGTATATGTGTCCGCGTGTGTATGTGCGTGTGTGTGTGTGTCCGTGTCCGTGTCCGAGTGTGTGTGTTTGTGAGTATGTGTGCATGTGTATGTGTGCGTGTGTTAAGAAATACATCAAAAATCTTCATATGAAATTTATGTCTTCCAACTTGCTCTGTATTATTTTTATTAGCATTAAGAAATATTTGCCATCCACAAGTGCACTCATAGTGATGATATTATAAGTAATATTTTCTTACAATCGCAAATTGTTTTATCCCCATCAAGTGACTGGATATTAGCGCTCATAATTAAGACATGAGAACTATACGATAAGAAATTATTTAAGGGGCGAAAAAAATATCAAGTGATATCAATTGCATGCATGGAATGTGAACAACAATAAAAAAAGAACTTGTAAACTCATCAGAGCGCCAGTGATTTTAAACAGCCGCATGGAGTCGGATTAGTGACTGTCTAGCACAATATATTGCAGTAATGGCGATAGATCAAAACAAAAACGCCAAGAAAAGGAAACACTTGGGATATATTTAGGTAAGAAAATACTCATTGACCAAAAGGGAGATTTGACGCATGAAGGGAAGAGGATGTCTGGATCTCTATTAGTGTGTGTTAAGTTTCCCCAGTCTGTGTTTATGTGTCAGCAGCATACACAGACACACACACGCACATGCACACACACGCACACACACACACGCACACACACACACGCACGCAAACACACACACTCACACACACCAGGTACGTCAGCCACTGGAAGTCCCTCCGCCACACACCGAGTCATGAATTTTCCTTTGAATGTTTCTGCTCATGAGGTGATTAGGCCATGCGGAGTGCGAATGAGTGTACATCTACCCGTCTGTTTATCTATATCTATCGATGTATGTATATCTATATATAGACGTATTTATATGTGGGTATCTATCTATTTGTCAACCTTCATATCATTATCATTATTGTTATTATCGTTATCTATATCATAATTATCAATTGTATTTCAATTATCATCGTTATCACTAAGTATTAATATAGTAACAATTGTATATATTTTTTTCTTTTTTTCTTTCAACTCGAGCTGTGAATTTAGTGTTCCGAAGGATGCTACTGCAACAATGCTGACGTAAACACTGTTCAGTTGTTGTTAAACAGGATATGCTGTTTTGGGTTCTCTATTTTTCCTACCAAGCATAAAAAAATAGTCTGACTTTAAATATTGCTTCTCAGCACTGATATTATGATTGTCGTTATCAATTCTTTTAGACTGTGGTGTCACTATTATGATGATGTCATTACCACCATCATTAGTATCATCGTTATTACTGCCAACATCAATATAGATCTAAGATGAGCGGAGAAACACAAAGAATAATGAAGGTAATGAACAGGCCACCTTGTGGTGTGACACAAATTCAATTCTGTCCCAGTCTTTTTTAAACTTTTGTATTTGAAGTAAAACAAGGTCATTCTGATAAAAAAAATAAAGACCTTTTTTATATAATTATCCATTTATATTCTGATTACAGCAAAAAAAAAAAAAAAAAAAAATCTAGGCAATATTTCGACGCCTTTGCATACTTTCATGAAGATGATGATCAGTCCGAGGCTCTGAATCCGAGGCAAGAGAAATCACTTTTCACACTTGAGGGTAATTTCCATCAAGTAATAAGTGACTGATATATGCAAAAGGCCCAAAGAGGCAAACAAATTTAGAAACAAAATGGCGGCACGAGACGAAGATCGGGGGAAGAAATGCTTTTTTCCGGAATCTTTCTACTTTCTTTGGATGATTAATATAACGACCGAAAATGTGAAGGTACGATCATTATCGAATGAAGAAGGCAGACAAGCGAAAAGTGTAGAAATCTTAAAAAAAAAGTCACCGGTTTCTTGCGTAGCGATCAACGTCTGCGCGCCATTTTTTTTTTTTTTTTTTTTTGGAGGGGGGGAGGGAGTCGCGCAACACCCCATGAATATTAATTTCTTGCACTCGTCTTTTTCCTATT
>NW_028234426.1:8008834-8016334 GCF_977035675.1 Penaeus japonicus | reverse complement strand
GAATTTTGGATAACCATTTATGTGTAGTGGAGATAGAAGCCGATTCTGTGCAATATTTTTCCTATGCATGCAACAAGCGCTTCCACCAGGCCGAGTGTGACACATCTCATACATCAATATGAATAAAATTATCAAAATAAAACATAATTTCTTTCACTGAAGTTATCTATCCTCAAAGGAAACCGGTAGATATTATTTACATCAATCTATAGTCTATTTTGGTAGGTAGTGTAAGTTAAATCATTTTTTTTATTATTTGTAGAGGATAGATAGGGAGAGGATGGACTTTGGGGAGGCGTCTCGAGAAAAGAAAGAAAAAAAAAAAAAAAACAAACAAAAAAAAAAAAAAAAATATATAAAAAAAAAAAAAACACACAACACATAGAGCGCGCGTGGTTATATATATATATATATATATATATATATATATATATATATATATATATATATATATATAAATATATATAATGGAAAAGGCTTTATGTAAAGCACTAAGTGGCGTACATCCTAAAAAAAAAAAAATGCCGCACGAGAGGAAAACATTTCTCCATAACTCAAACCCTTATCACATTCATCTTCTCTATATGATCATTATATTTACGATTTTCCTTTTTTTTATTGATATTGATATTGCAGAGCGCACATAATCTTGTTTTGGTCTTATGGAAATTGCTTGAAAACTGCTTGTAAGTTTCCGGAAAAGAATGTAAAGTATTTTCCTAACGTGGCTTTTGCTTTACCAGTGAGAACTTCAGACCTAAATGATATCTTAATAGCAACACAATCGTAGTGAAGTTCAATATAAGAATCAAATTGCAAATAGGAACACGAACACGTATTGTAACAAGAGCTATCATGCACAACATCATCATTATCATGATCATCGTCATTATCATGATCATCGTCATTATCATGATCACGATCATCATGATCATTATCATCATCGTCATTGCCATCGTCATCGTCATCATTATGATCATCGTCATTATCATAATCATCGTCATTATCATGATCATCGTCATTATCATGATCATCGTCATTATCATGATCATCGTCATTATCATGATCATCGTCATTATCATGATCATCGTCATTATCATGATCATCGTCATTATCATGATCATCGTCATTATCATGATCATCGTCATTATCATGATCATCGTCATTATCATGATCATCGTCATTATCATGATCATCGTCATTATCATGATCATCGTCATTATCATGATCATCGTCATTATCATGATCATCGTCATTATCATGATCATCGTCATTATCATGATCATCGTCATTATCATAATCATCGTCATTATCATGATCATCGTCATTATCATGATCATCGTCATTATCATGATCATCGTCATTATCATGATCATCGTCATTATCATGATCATCGTCATTATCATAATCATCGTCATTATCATGATCATCGTCATTATCATGATCATCGTCATTATCATGATCATCGTCATTATCATGATCATCGTCATTATCATGATCATCGTCATTATCATGATCATCGTCATTATCATGATCATCGTCATTATCATGATCATCGTCATTATCATGATCATCGTCATTATCATGATCATCGTCATTATCATGATCATCGTCATTATCATGATCATCGTCATTATCATAATCATCGTCATTATCATGATCATCGTCATTATCATGATCATCGTCATTATCATGATCATCGTCATTATCATGATCATCGTCATTATCATGATCATCGTCATTATCATGATCATCGTCATTATCATGATCATCGTCATTATCATGATCATCGTCATTATCATAATCATCGTCATTATCATGATCATCGTCATTATCATGATCATCGTCATTATCATGATCATCGTCATTATCATGATCATCGTCATTATCATAATCATCGTCATTATCATGATCATCGTCATTATCATGATCATCGTCATTATCATGATCATCGTCATTATCATAATCATCGTCATTATCATGATCATCGTCATTATCATGATCATCGTCATTATCATGATCATCGTCATTATCATGATCATCGTCATTATCATGATCATCGTCATTATCATAATCATCGTCATTATCATGATCATCGTCATTATCATGATCATCGTCATTATCATGATCATCGTCATTATCATGATCATCGTCATTATCATGATCATCGTCATTATCATGATCATCGTCATTATCATGATCATCGTCATTATCATGATCATCGTCATTATCATGATCATCGTCATTATCATGATCATCGTCATTATCATGATCATCGTCATTATCATGATCATCGTCATTATCATGATCATCGTCATTATCATGATCATCGTCATTATCATGATCATCGTCATTATCATGATCATCGTCATTATCATGATCATCGTCATTATCATGATCATCGTCATTATCATAATCATCGTCATTATCATGATCATCGTCATTATCATGATCATCGTCATTATCATGATCATCGTCATTATCATGATCATCGTCATTATCATGATCATCGTCATTATCATGATCATCGTCATTATCATGATCATCGTCATTATCATGATCATCGTCATTATCATGATCATCGTCATTATCATGATCATCGTCATTATCATGATCATCGTCATTATCATGATCATCGTCATTATCATGAGCATCGTCATTATCATGATCATCGTCATTATCATGATCATCGTCATTATCATGATCATCGTCATTATCATGATCATCGTCATTATCATGATCATCGTCATTATCATAATCATCGTCATTATCATGATCATCGTCATTATCATGATCATCGTCATTATCATGATCATCGTCATTATCATGATCATCGTCATTATCATGATCATCGTCATTATCATGATCATCGTCATTATCATAATCATCGTCATTATCATGATCATCGTCATTATCATGATCATCGTCATTATCATGATCATCGTCATTATCATGATCATCGTCATTATCATGATCATCGTCATTATCATGATCATCGTCATTATCATGATCATCGTCATTATCATGATCATCGTCATTATCATGATCATCGTCATTATCATGATCATCGTCATTATCATGATCATCGTCATTATCATGATCATCGTCATTATCATGATCATCGTCATTATCATGATCATCGTCATTATCATGATCATCGTCATTATCATGATCATCGTCATTATCATGATCATCGTCATTATCATGATCATCGTCATTATCATGATCATCGTCATTATCATGATCATCGTCATTATCATGATCATCGTCATTATCATAATCATCGTCATTATCATGATCATCGTCATTATCATGATCATCGTCATTATCATGATCATCGTCATTATCATGATCATCGTCATTATCATGATCATCGTCATTATCATGATCATCGTCATTATCATGATCATCGTCATTATCATGATCATCGTCATTATCATAATCATCGTCATTATCATGATCATCGTCATTATCATGATCATCGTCATTATCATGATCATCGTCATTATCATGATCATCGTCATTATCATGATCATCGTCATTATCATGATCATCGTCATTATCATGATCATCGTCATTATCATGATCATCGTCATTATCATGATCATCGTCATTATCATGATCATCGTCATTATCATAATCATCGTCATTATCATGATCATCGTCATTATCATGATCATCGTCATTATCATGATCATCGTCATTATCATGATCATCGTCATTATCATGATCATCGTCATTATCATGATCATCGTCATTATCATGATCATCGTCATTATCATGATCATCGTCATTATCATGATCATCGTCATTATCATGATCATCGTCATTATCATGATCATCGTCATTATCATAATCATCGTCACTATCATGATCATCGTCATTATCATGATCATCGTCATTATCATGATCATCGTCATTATCATGATCATCGTCATTATCATGATCATCGTCATTATCATGATCATCGTCATTATCATGATCATCGTCATTATCATGATCATCGTCATTATCATGATCATCGTCATTATCATGATCATCGTCATTATCATGATCATCGTCATTATCATGATCATCGTCATTATCATGATCATCGTCATTATCATAATCATCGTCATTATCATAATCATCGTCATTATCATGATCATCGTCATTATCATGATCATCGTCATTATCATGATCATCGTCATTATCATGATCATCGTCATTATCATGATCATCGTCATTATCATGATCATCGTCATTATCATGATCATGATGCCAATAATAATAATGATTATTATCTACATCTTTATCATCTTTATTATTATCACAATAATAACAATAAAGATACTGGTGATGATGATAATGATGCCAATATTGATGAAAAAAATAATAGTAATGAAAATGATCATACTGATAATGAAAAAAAATCAGTGACCCTACATGACGAAAAAAAATAATGATAATAACAAAAGTGTTAATTATAACAATCCTTTACAAACTAACTTTTTTCATGGCGCACAGACAGCCCCCTTGTTGTAATATTCAGGATAAGGATAAGCTAGATTTGCGGAGCAGATGCTACGCCGGGCTTGTATGCACTGAGGCGAGCCCGCCTGTGCCAGCGTGTGCTGACTCGTGAGAGAATGTGCCAACGAGTGTTGACTCGATCTGAGCTTGGTCCTTACCCAACGCAGTGCCCAGCTACGTCAGTAACCGCCATGTGTCAGTGGAAGCTCACGAGTTTGGACGTGACTCGATCTGCCGACCACGGGGAGTTGTAATATTGATGCACACGTAATCTTTCCATCAAAAATACAATACCTCTCACAGACCCATTCCTTGCACTAGCTATCTCCGTGTGAAAATTCATAGGAACATCGCCCCTTGCACCGATGACTCCCCCTATCGTACTTGCAATGAAAATATAACGATAAGTGAAGGGGAGTTTATGCAAATGTGTAACGTTCACCCGAGTCGAGTGTGAAAGTTTGTGATTCCCGCATAAAAGGACAATATCATGGCTTGATACCCCGATTAAATTAATAGGTCATTCTAACCCGGTTAACAGGTCATTACTACCGAGTATACTGTGTGTCATAAATTAAGGGACCAGAAAATATATAAGCAGTATACTGAAGCTTCCAGAATGCGAGCATAAGAAGGACCTTGCAAACTGACAATGATTTTGCACTGTGCAATATGTAGAATCAATATCAAAGATTTCACAGATCTTGATATAGTGGTGATGATGATTGCTGTGATAGTAGTAGTGAAGATGGTGATAAGGCATGAGTATGTTTATGAAAATGATGAAACGAGTGAGCAAGTGATGATGATAATGTTGATAAAAAATAACATTGATAGTAATAATAATGATAATGAAAATGATGATAATGGTAATGATAATAGTAATAATGATAATGATAATAATAATAATGATAATAATATTAATAATAATAATGGTAATAATAATGATGATGATAATAATAATAATGATAATAATGATAATGGTAATAATAATAATTATTATACTAATGATAATAATAATAAGTATAGTAACAATGAATAATGATAATAGTTAAGAGAATGATAATGAGGATGATGATAATAATAATTGTAATTTACAATAACATTAATAATAAATATACTAAAAATAATAATGATAATGATAGTAGTAATAATAATAACAACAGTAGTAATGTTAATGCTAATGATGATAATGATAACAATGATAGTAATGATAATTTTGATAATGATAATGACGATAGTTAGAACACCAACGTTAATGCTACTACTCCTACGACTAATTATAATGATAAATAACCGTGATAATGATAAAAATAACTATAATGATAATGACGATAACAGTTATAATGACGATAGTGAGATTGATTATGATGATAGAATCAAAACTGATGATAATAATGAAAGTAACAATTATGATAACAAGAGTGATGATGATGATGATAATAGAAATAACAATAATGATGATAATAATAACTGTTATAATAACAAAATGGATGATGATGATAATAATAATAATGTTAATGATAACAAAAACAGCAATACTAATAGTAAGAATAATGATGAAAATGATAATAATAATGATAACAATAATCATAAAAGATTATAACAACCATGTCAATATTATCAATATTACTGTCAAATTACCGCTACTACTAAAAATTAAATGAAAATGAAGACAGTGATAGAAATAAAAACTACAATGACGATGATAACAATGATAACAATGCTACCACTACTTCTTATCAATATAATGATGGAGATGATAATCACAATGCCTATTGTGTTCATCATCATCCTTATCTTCATTATCTGAATGCGCATGAAATTAATCTCATGAAAAAAGTTTTTCCTATAAATCAAAAGCATTGTATTATAGTATTTTTAATGGAGTTTCTGTTTCGCCCATGTATGTTAATTAACCTTGTCCGATTATGATATTTAATTTATCTTATGAGGAATTTTTAGATGGAATATAAACGTGTTTGCATGCTGATTGATATAACAACAATTATGCTAAGCTTTTTTTTTTATCTCAGAGAAATCTATTGTTATCAGTAAAAGTACTACATGTTATGATGCTTATCATAAATATCGTTATTACCATGACTATTTTGTATGTTTTTTTTTCATCGTTGATATCATTAGACTAAATGATATTGACGTAGGGTGTTGATAGTAACCATCTACACAAATGGTTTTATCGCAGGAATAAACATGACATCCCAATACTACCACGATATTTACTGTATAAACGCCCTTTCCTTAATCTCAAAAGCCAGCTGCAAAAAAAGGGATACGTTGATCAGCTGATTTCTCTACATTCCGAATCAACGCAGAATACACATGTCGCCTCACGTCACTTCAGGGCCGGTCAGAAGAGGCAAGCATGTCGTAGGACCTTCACGTCAAGTGCTAAACTTCCCCCTTGAGGTATCCTATTTGTCAACATCTTTCGTCCCTTGTTGAAATTGCAACAGGATTCCGACTAAGTTACTTGGATGGTGGTCTTGTTGCTTCCATTTTGTTCGTTCGTCTTCTCCTAAAAATTTCTATTCTGTCTTGTGGACTTTATTTCCTTTTCTTTTTTTTATTATCGTTTCTCATTTATTATACACGTTCATGCACACGAATGATAAGTTATCATTCTGTGTCGCGAATGGAAAGGAATTTTTATACACGTGGAAGGGATAATTATCGAAAACTTGTTATTCCATGAGTTTTCTTCCAAGGGAGACAGAGGTTCTCTCCCTTTCTCTTTCTCTGTCTCTGTTTCTCTCTCTCTCTGCCTCCCCCCCCCCCCCGCCATTTCTCTCTCTATCCTTATCTCTCTCTCTTTTCTTCTCGCGTTCTCTCTCTCTCTCTCTCTCTCTCTCTCTCTCTCTCTCTCTCTCTCTCTCTCTCTCTCTCTCTCTCTCTCTCTCCCTTCCTCCCTCTCTCCCTCCCTCCCTCCCTCCCTCCCTTCCTTCCTCCCTCCCTCCCTCCCTCTCT
>NW_028234426.1:7968834-7971334 GCF_977035675.1 Penaeus japonicus | reverse complement strand
TAATTATTAGTATAACCACCATCCTTTTTTAATTATCATAATTATTATCACTACTCCTATTATTATTATCAATATTAGCATCCCAATCATCAACATCATTATCATTATCACTAATATTACATCTGTAAGTATCAATACAATCATCTCCTGATTATTTCGTGAAATTAATCTTATCGTTATCATTATCAGCAGCATTAACGCCACATGTATTGACGTCATTTTATAACAATATTAGCATATTCATCACCATCTTCGTCACTGCTAATTATCGGAACCGTTATATTTAGTTAGTTTAGTTTAGATCTTTATTTACCACCCTGGCTAACTGCACAGACATGGGCAAGCTTTGATACATTGATGTAAAGTCATGACATTGTTGCTAACATTATATTACAAATTAAGATAATAACATGATTATATTCTATAGTATATCAACCGTTATATTTTTTTCAGTAATTTCATTTCATTATCCGTAGAGTTATAACGAGACACAGACCATAGTCCACTCCACACCTTTTTGTAAAGTGCGAAATACACTTACAATCTGAACGTCAACACCTTTTATCAAACCTCTTCTGAAATCTCCATGAGACTTAGTTTGTTTTATCTTTATAAAGAAAAGGAGATGCCTTTTCTTCGGGGCTTTCTTATACAGGCCATTACGGAAGGTTGGTAATTTATGAGAATTAAAGGCACACTTGTCATGGTTATCAACGCACTTTGAACATGGATTGGAATAATTGGCGGGGTTGAGACGCTACTCACCAGGAAAATGGGTTTCGTAAGGTCTCTAAGCACTTAATAGATCAAAGTGGCTTTGGAGAATATATATATATTTTTTTTATGAGATATATATCAAGTAAATAAGTAGGAAGACAAGAAGAACATTGTGCTATTTACGAATAGTTAGATATATTTTACTTTTATGGTCCTTTCTCAATGAATAATGATAATAACAGATATTACATATGATAATGTAAACAATAATAGATATTACGCATTTGACCTGTTTGCTATGTGTGCTATACTTTATTCGCAAACGTTATGTATGCATCATTGTTTGGTCGTAAATTGACATTATCTTAGCTATAAATATTCTTTGTTTGGCCTTAAGGAATTTAGAAAGTTTGTTGGATACTTTGCATATTGGTCACGAGAAGCATGAGTTTATTGTATACACATTATTCATATTTATGTAATTTATGGTATGTCATATTTTTTACCATGAAGTCTGGCTTAATTCGTTTACTTTCAAGTATTTTTTTCACATACGATAACATACAGCATGATCATAAGGCAGTAAAAGAAACAAGAGCTTAACAGGTATAAAAATAACAATTTATTATCTTTTATAGGCAATATGTCATCTGAAGACAGTATCACAAATTCAAGCATGCGCAGTAAAACCAGCGCAGTGATTCACCTCAGCACAGCTGACGCGTGGAAACAAAAGTGGGCATATCCACGTAACTTCCTTAAAAGACATAGTATTGCATTGACTTGTAGTAACGTGGATATGCTGTGCATAATCTCCCTTGAACATTGTTTATTGGTAATCACAATCAAAAAGTCTTCAAAAAGTTATATATACATATTCACCGAATGACCCACATGTTCCACATTCATCAAAGCAAGGGTCATAGCTTCTCGTCAGTAGCATTTTATTGTGACTAGCAATAAATCCAAGTACCGATAAATCTATAAAAAAGGCATGAGGATATGTTTGAATTCCGAGATAATAATGCTTGGAAGCATCAAGGTTACTCACTAAACTAAACCAAAGAAAGAAGCCTACGTCGACCATCGGAAAGAAACCTGAATACTCGGAGGAACACGGAAAAAAATACAAGAAGTGCATTTCAGTGTTGATATGAGATTTCCCCCCTTTTATATATCACTAGACGCAATGATACCTTCTACCTTTGTGTGTTGACATTGATTCCCAACGCGGCCTTCCGAAGTACTTGCTAGGGATGAAGGCACACTTCCTCCTGCCTCGACTTAGAGCTTCTCGACGCGCTTGTCCAACCTCTTCAACTCCTCCCTAATCTCGTTGGGAAGGTCGTCCCCGACTTGTTCGTCGAAGTACTTTTCGATGGCTCGAGCCTCTTGCTGCCAGAAGTCTTTGGGGAGGCTAAAGAGCTGATCTAAGTCGACGTTTTGATCTTCCAGTCCCGACATGTTGATCGAGTTGGATTTGGGAATGAGACCAACGGCGCTCTCCTCGGCTACGTCTTCGCCGTCGATGCGTCGGAGGATCCAGTCCAAAACGCGGACATTTTCGCCGAATCCAGGCCAGATGAAGCGGCCCTTCTCGTCCTTGCGGAACCAGTTGACGTGGAAGACCTTAGGAAGGGGTTTCTGTGTGCGTGACTCCATGCTGAGCCAGTGCTGTAGGTAGTGACCGAAGTTGTAACCGAAGAACGGTCTCATTGCGAAGGGGTCGTGCATAATGACCTTTCCCTTGTGCTCGGCTGCGGCAGTAGCTTCAGATCGCATG
>NW_028234426.1:7886334-7888834 GCF_977035675.1 Penaeus japonicus | reverse complement strand
AACAGGCATGTAGTAGAATAAAAACTTACGCTAGAACGAGAACACGAGAAAACACACACTCCTGCCCAACCCAAGCACACAACCTTCCGCTTTGAAACCTCCTCCACAACTCAAAGATGGCGGTCTTGGAGACCCCGACATGACAGGGGGTTGCCAACTAGGAATTATTACAGGTTGTTTGTGCTTGGATCGGGTGCTCCTTCTCCTCCTTCTCCACAGCCTAAAATACTCCTGGAGGTGGGGCGTTTGACAAAGCGCCCCGAAGGGCGTCGCCAAAGGGCGTGACGGGGAGTATGAAAAAGGAAAAGAACAGGGACGCGAGGCACCCGTCACCCGTTCGCATACGCGCGAACCCATAGCGTTCGCGTAAAAATTATAAAAATAATTTTCAAAAGTCAATTGAAGCTTTATTAGTGCATTACCTATTCTTATGCTGTGCGGAATAAGTTGAAACTGTTTAGTCTATTCATACGTATTCTATATTTGTGTTAGTTATTCATCATTTGAAAGACCTCGTTCTCTCTAATTCTGTAAATAGAAAATGGCAGAAATATGACGTCATTGACAATGTAGAACCCGCGACCAAAGACCAGAGTTAGTTGGTATCATACATCAGGAGTGTTAACACTGATTTATGAAAAGGGGTTTTTATTTCTGTTCTGCAATTTATTTTTTTACATGGAAGATCTTCAGCCAAATACAAACACAATGGTAAGAAGTTATCACAGTTAGAGTCTCCTGTCGTCTTGAAAACGATATTCATTTCTGTATGTAACTAATGTGTCAATTTTGTTTTACAGGACACAATGGTCATTTTTGTGTCTGCCTCGACAGGAAAGAAATTCCCACTGACTGTAAAACCTGAAGATACGGTGAAAGAGCTAAAAGCAAAACTTTTCGACAGAGAATTCATACAACATGATCAACAGTTGGTCGTCTACAATGGAGAAAACCTGAAAGATGAAAGAACGCTCGCTTCGTACAACATACAGTCGGAGGCTGTGGTATATAAAAGAACTCGTATAATGAGTTTAGGAGTAGCCATGTTTTCCCTCAATGTGATAACGCCTTCAAATAAGGTGATTCAGACGGTTGTCAGTGGGCTAACAACCATTAAAGAGTTGAAGGAAATGTTAGAAAACGAAGATCAAACCTTAACGCCTGGCAGCCATTGTGTCATGGTGGCTAACAGTGCGATGGAGGACAATAAAACCTTGGGGGATTATGGCATAACGTCAGACTCTGTCATAAGAATAGATAAGATAATAGATAAGAATGAACACCCTTGCAACCAAATGTGAGAGTTATGATAAACACATTATTTCATGGTTACTCTTAAGTACATGTGATGGTGAAGATATTGCACCACAATAACTTAGCTCGCACATACGCACAAACACACACACACATATATGTGTGTGTGTGCGAGCCAGCCTTTAAATGACAACTGTATAACATCTCCCTGACCCGAAGCCGAATCACTACTGTTCTCAAGTATCAGCCTAAGAGACCAGTACTAAACCAACTATACCACACGACCCAGCACTATGTATATGTATATATATATATATATATATATATATATATATATATATATATATATATATATATATATATGTGTGTGTGTGTGTGTGTTTATGTATGTATATAAATATATATTATATATAAATATATGTACATATATACATATATATATTTATATTTATATATTATATGTATATAACATTCACATTATGACGAAAAAGATGCCTCAACCAAAATCTCGATGGCAATATTTATGTCACTTAAATACCTGTCACCAACGAGACATAAAACCTGGACGGATTTTCTCTTCTGCTCCGTATACACAGTAGCACAATGTCGCCACTATGATAATGTGATTTTGTTTACAATCTGTTTCTCTTGAAATTATCACTAATCCCATTTGATTGTACATTGCTTATAACAAAGCTTTAATTATCGTCTGTCGCACCAACAGAAATATTACTTTGTGAGTTTACTCTTTACCCTCTTCAAGGACTCTTCCCTCTCTACGAGTGCTTGTCAATTAGAGTCCTATATTATGTATTCGAACAGGCGGCTTTATTCCATCATCTTGCATACACTCGTCAAATAAAGTAATTGTATAATAATACCCATGAAAAGTGCAATTGATTGATGAGTAATAGTAATTGTCGTAACAAAGCTTAAAGGTATGGCTGTAGTGACCGGGATTTTATGGAAATGATTAATGACCGAAATCCGTCTAAGAAATTGAAACATGTTTTTCTTCTATGTGTGGCCGAGGATATTGTCAATACATGTAAGTAATACTATGTATCATTCATTTCATGTAAGTCTCTCCTGCATAATCTGATCAGGAGTATTTTTGTGAATTAATGTTTTGTATTATTTAGTTTAGATAGCCTTTTGGAAAGTGTATAAAGGTTATGTAATAGTGTAAAATAAGAATTATTTTCAGAAAAAAAACAGAATTGTAATCTACTGAGGTTACCCCTTT
>NW_028234426.1:7878834-7881334 GCF_977035675.1 Penaeus japonicus | reverse complement strand
CATACATATATATATATATATAATATATATATATACATACATATATATAAACACATATGTGTGTGTGTGTGCGCGTGTGTGTATGTATGTGTGTGTACACACATGCAATTGGATCACAGGAAGAATCTCTTCCCCAGCCACACCGGGGGAGAAATCCCTCGTATAAGAGAATCAGGTGAGGGGTGAGGCCATATGATTCCAAGGACTATTTGCGTGATAGATAAGGTCCTTTTGTCTTGCCCTGTAAATGGGAATCGGTCTTCGCTTCAGTTCCTGATTCCCTGTCCTCACTTGCTCTACATTGCAAATAATGAAAGACACAGGGAAGATCATATATGTAGTTATACAGCTGTAGCAACCCATTCATACAGTAACATGAGCACCATGAACCGTGAGGCATTTAAAACAGTCTTGCTTCCTTATATATGTATGTATGTATATATATATATATATATATATATATATATATATATATATATATATATATATATATATATATATATATATATATATATATATATATATATAGAGAGATAGAGAGAGAGAGAGAGAGAGAGAGAGAGAGAGATAGATAGATAGATAGATAGATAGATAGATAGATAGATAGATATAGATAGATAGATATAGATATGTATATATAATATATATTTATATATATGTATATATATTATATATATATATATATATATATATATATATATATATATGTATATATATATATATATATGTTTGTGATTATATTTTCCTTTATTCTGTGCTTATGCATGTGTGTGTTGTTCTATGTGTGCAACGTGTTCAAGTGTGTCCTTGAATCTTCTCAATAATATAATTAATATAATATCATTAATTTCCACATTGACAATAACTCACAATACCATATACATCTTTACAGATGACGAACGAATATCCGAAGAGACTATGTAAATTGTTCGCTGCAAAGACATGATGATAATGAAACCAAATCATCTAATGATGCGAAGACAGGCAGTGAGTATTCTGGTGGCTTCATAATAAAACCGAAGGTCAATTTCTAAAATACCTTCGCGTCAAAATAACCCATCAAAACGGGTACCCATGGATTCCATGTGGTCTCTCCTAACCAAATTGATAAATATGAATTAACGCAAACACAATAGACAGGTATGTTCATAATCTGCGCGCATGGGAGAGATGTGTACTTGTATATTTCGGAGAGAGAGAGGGAGAGGGGGGGGGGAGAGGGAGAGAGAGAGAGAGAGAGAGAGAGAGAGAGAGAGAGAGAGAGAGAGAGAGAGAGAGAGAGAGAGAGAGAGAGAGAGAGAGAGAGAGAGAGAGAGAGAGAGAGAGAGAGAGAGACAAAGAGAGAGAGAGAGAGAGAGGGAAGGAGGGAGAGAGAGAGGGAGAGAGGGTCCCCAGCCTCGCCCGACTTGCCCAGAACGTTTTGTAGCGAGCAGGCGGTTGGAACTATGACGTCATGGCGTGAGGAGGCTGCGCACTTCCGGTCTCAAGAGGACATAAGTTTCCCGACTAAGTTGTAGCTTCTTATCTATTCCATGGCTATATGACATGGTTAGACTACACACGAAGGATGCCAGGTAACAGAGGAGAAACTCGCCTCTCTTGATTCTCTTGACATGGTGATACCGAGGCACACCTCCATGATGAGACACAGTGATATGTGGAAGGGTATGTGGTTAAATTGATACTCACGCTAGACAGGCAGACCTCTTGTATGACTGTTATATATTCTATGTTTCGCTTAGACAATAGAGATTGCTTATCAATACACAATGTTAATGGTAAGTTGATATTCTTTTCAGGCTTATGCGCGCTGCAAAGGCATGATGATAATAAAGCCATATCATATGATAATGTGAAAATTGGCAGAGAGTATTCCGGTGGCTTGATAGTAAAAACGAAGGTAAATTTCTAAAATAGCTTTCTAAAATAGCAATTACTTAACGCAACCAATGAATAGGTATAATGCGAACGGCTAAAAATGTCCTTTATCTGCGCGAATGGGAGACACGTGTACACATGTCGAGACATGTTTACTTCGCGGAGCCTCCGTCTAGACTGTCTGGTGAAGCGACACAATCTTGATTTTATCATTTTAAATCTTTCCAATACAAAAAAATCAAGGTAAGCCCCAAGAAGTACTGTGAAAAGGGGGTTCGAAGCCCATCTTGACTAGGGCTAACCTCTAAACCTCAAAAAAATCGCTCCATTTCATGGCAACTCCCTCTGCTTTGTTCGGTACGCCTCCTGGATGAGTAAATTATAAAGTAAATACGTTTTTTTTTTTTTTGTATCTGTAAGAAATATACCATGCTTTATGTGATTTGTTAGTAGACATCGAGAGGATACCAATTTTCGATGGGCTATATACCGATTTCACCCGCTAATTTTTGGGGATACTTCATGCCCTGAGCGTAGGAGTTGCATGTTCATTGTGACGTCATGCGCATTCAGAGTCGATTTTGGAACCATCGGAGTGGAGGGTCGAGGAGTTGCTAGATAG
>NW_028234426.1:7858834-7863834 GCF_977035675.1 Penaeus japonicus | reverse complement strand
GAGGGCGTTAAGAAAGTGTGGATGTGAAACCCATCAGGAAAAGGCTGTATTTGCATTTCGTAAATGTTATGAAGATTGCAAAATCAGTCTATGACACTTTCATTTTCCAAGGGACTTAATTACCGGAGACCTTTGTTGTTTATTCTTGTGAAATTATCTTGTATTTAACTATACTGGGTTGGCGGGAAATCTAAAAACTTTTCCTTTGTCAAATCCATTGTTGCTGTCGTTTTCAATCCCGACAGCTGGGTCACTAATTTCCTCACCTTTCAATGTGACCAGTCTTTAATGCAGCCTTTTCAGTGTTGCGTCACTTACTGCTGTCGCTGTAGCTTCCCAGTTGACTGCAATAAATAAACAAAACTCCCAGTGTTTTTCATAACCCCATCAGGAGAAAGGAGTAGAAGAGAGGAGAGGAGAAGAGAAAGGAATGAGGAGAGGAGAGAAGAGAGAGGTGAGAGGAGAGAGGAGAGGAGAGAAGAGAGAAGAGAAAAGAGAGAAGAGAGAGGTGAGAGGAGAGGAGAGGAAAAAGGAGAGGAGAGAAGAGAGAGGTGAGAGGAGAGAGGAGAGGAGAGGAAAAAGGAGAGATAAGAGGAGAAACATGAAAGGAGAGAGGAGAGAGGAGAAAGAAGAAAGGAGATTGGAGAGAGGAGAGGAAAGATGGCGAGGCAAGGACAGGAGAGAAAAGGAGAGGAGAGAAGCGAGAGGAGAGGAGAGAAGAGAGAGTAGAAAGGAGAAAGGAGAGGAGAGGAAAAATGAGAGATAAGAGGAGAAACATGAAAGGAGAAAGGAGAGAGGAGAGAGGAGAAAGAAGAAAGGAGATTGGAGAGAGGAGAGGAAAGATGGCGAGGCAAGGACAGGAGAGAAAAGGAGAGGAGAGAAGCGAGAGGAGAGGAGAGAAGAGAGTAGAAAGGAGAAAGGAGAGGAGAGGAAAAAGGAGAGATAAGAGGAAAAACATGAAAGGAGAAAGGAGAGAGGAGAGAGGAGAAAGAAGAAAGGAGATAGGAGAGAGGAGAGGAGAGGAAAGATGGCGAGGCAAGGACAGGAGAGAAAAGGAGAGGAGAGGAGAAGAGAAGAGAAAGGAGAGAATAGGAGAGACATGGTGAGGCAAGGAGAGGAGAAGAGTGGAGAGGAAAGACAAGGAGAGGAGAGGTAAGAAGAGAAAAGGAGTGGAGAGAAGAGCAGACAAAAAGAGAAGAGGGGAGAGATCAATATGGGTATCGCAATTGCAGCATCGAACGTCAGAGCTGCCACATGGTGTCCGATGACAGACTTACCACTAGAATCTGTCAAAGACTGCTCCCTAATGTGGATAAGGCTTAACAGCAAAAGACTGCTATGGGTGAGACTAAATGCTACAACTAAAATCCCGGAAGGAACAGCAGGTCACTGTAAGGTATCGTAAGATAGTTTTAGCCTGTCAAACACTGCTATCTCAATTTATCTTAGAACTTTAACTTACCAAGAGGTGCCCAACCACGATTTTAAATACAGATATTGGTATAATCTTCTAGCGTGCAATATGCAAAATGAGTTTTTTAATTAAGCAACTTCTAAAAAAGAGCTATATATAACAGAATACTGTATATACACTATAAGTAATAAACCAAAAATGTGTAAACCAAAGCTAAATTTCTTATAATAATGATAACAAGTATACATAGAACAATGTATGTGCTACTTTATTTGGGTAAATAAACAAGAATCAAACTGTATCTCTATTCCAATGGCAGAGTCCACAAAACTTCTAGTCTACGATATAAAACACAGCGCTACAACAACACATAGTCTTAAACATCTGAGGTCCAGCTGCAGTTCAGTTTGCTTGATCTAAGAGCAAGATCACATACCCTGAAAAGTAATCCTTGTCTATGTCTCTGCCTTGGTGACATCTATGTCTTAATGACATCCACAAAAAATATTATGTTATCCAATTTTGTTGGTTCTTTACCCTAGTCGTTACTCTTTAATGATTGATCAAGGGCTGTGTTATTTCTAATTACCTAAAATTGGTTGCATTATATTAGCGAATGTATACCAAAAATCAGTGTGATCTGAAGCTTGAAGGTGATCTTGCTCTTGCATAAATTTTTAATCATTATCTATGGATTTTTGGCATTTTTTTTATCATTCTCTCACAGAATAAGCATTATGTTTTGATTCTACTCAATAAGGAGCTGGTGTTTAATATGAGGCTAAATAAGCTTTGTGCAACTAGACAATTATTTAAGTTCATAAATCTTTATTATCAATCATAGTAAGATCATAATTGTTATCATAACTATTATCATTATTTTCATAATCTGCCCATAGCTTTTATATAGAATTTAATCATGATTATAAAAATGTAAATAAATTATATATGCTTTAATAATGTAACATAAGTGGTTTGAACACATCTCGTATCAAAATATAATAAATGTACTTAATACTCTGCAACAGTTTATAAATCAGAAAAATACATGTCACTTATTCTACGAAACTACAGATGTATCTTTCTTGTTGTTTCAAATTCTTAAACACATTTTTTCTTTTGTTGAATCGCTTACAAGATCATTAATCAAATCTTAACAATTGTGGAACTGACTATTACTATAATTAAATAATATCAATATGGATAAAATTATTTAAATAGATCAAATCATTACATGATAAAATATTAACTTTATGACAAATAAATAGGTGAACCCAAGGTACTTTGGTCTTTATTACATATATTAAAATAATAATATCTTTACAAACACAAAAGAGGTGACTCTGGATAAACAAAAACAAAATGCATTGTCCAATAAATAACTGGCAGCATTTATAAACCATGCAAGTGAGTAGTATCAACTTGTCTTTTCTCTGAATAATACAAAACAAACTCATCCCCCTCCTTCAGCCATTAGTGTTCGACCCCAAGGTAAAAAAAATTGAAAATAAAACGTAGTCTTAATCTGCTCTGGGAATGAGATTGTTCTTCTCTGGCTCCATCATTTCTTGAACGACGCCTCCCACAAGTTCAGCTAGTTCAGCTTCGAGGGCGCTCCAGTCACTGTAATCATATGGGTTATTTGTAATATCTCATGACATAACATTGCATCCAATGCTTCATATAATTAAATAATTCAAATCTGTATAGATCCATCCAAACTTTAAATCATACACCAAGAGTTACAAAACGAGACTCACTGTTGTTCAGGCCTAGCACACATTTCCGAGTAGTACTTAATCTTGGGCTCTGTTCCGCTGGTCCTCAGGGTAAGAACACACCCATTGGAGAATGAGAAGGTGATCATTTGGCTCGAGGCCGACACAGGCAAGATGGCTTTCTTATCAGGCTGTGAGGAGTCGTACCCAGTCGTCAAATCACGCACATCAGATACTTTGAACTTGCCGTTGCACACTGATTCTGGATACTGAGAAGAAGAAAAAGAAAATTAGTTAAATGAGATAATAAAACTAACTTGGAATACTTTGCAATATAGTTATTTACTTTGCAACATTAACAGTCAATACTAATAAAGATAATTATCTCTTTTAATTTGCAAATAAGCTGAAATAATATTTGACATAAAATTTATCCAAATCCTTAGATTTAAAAAAGGTATAGCAATTCCATAATTTACAAGTCTTTCTTAAATATACTTACAGTTTTTGGTCCATTGAAATTCCTTATTCTCTCAAACATCTTACTAATAACTTTCTGGTCATGACAGATGTAATAGGAGTTGTTACATATATGATATCCATATCTGGAAAATAAACCAAAATTTAATAAATACAAAAAAAGAAGACAAAAAAGGAATAACAACTGACTAGTTGTTGTTATAATCACAAGAATTTCACAGGCTAAAATCTCAGTAAAACTAACATCTTGTAAATATCCTGCAATTTGTCAAACAGTGTCATGTTGTGGTCCGCCTTCAGGATAGTTGCCATTTCAGCCAGACGCATTGCAGCCGAGACACCATCCTTATCCAAGACCTGTGTAAGATAATAATAAAAATAACAAACACTGAAATAATCATGCAAAAACGATTGCTTTCTTAGATGTGACAAAAGATATCATCATGAATAGCAAAACTTGTTCTACATTTGCCATACCTCACTGCCGTTCATAAACCCAATGGCTTCCTCGAATGCAAAGAGAACAGTTTTGCCTTTCTGGATCAGGTCGTGAGCTTCATTGCCCATCCATTTAAAGCCTGTTAAGGTTTCCTGTTTAATAAAAAGTAGTTTGATTCTATTACAGGGGTTTAAAAAAGGGTAAATTCCATTAAAATATCTAAGTGCATTTTTAATTCACTTTTCCTTTCATTTTCCTCTTTTGGGGATCTGTATTGCACTATGCACGACATTGATTCTTAATGATCTAGTAACTCTCATTAGCAAATATATGTGTCCTTGTATCTAATTTACGAATGCAACACAACGGCTCCTACTGAAAAATAGCAAAGAGCCTAGCAATCAGTAAGACAAAGATACAGCAAAGATACATACAATTAATTTTGAGCTGGATTTATTCTGTTCCTTTTTTCCATAAATTTCTGTACTTAGTGTGTTTTATAATGCTTGATATAGATGGTCAGAGTGAAAGAGACTTTTTACTTGTGAAGCTTTAATTAATTTGGCTATTTCCTCTGAGGCTTAAAACTCATTTCATATGAAATTTTCATTAGGCTAATGTTACAGGAAAAAACTCTGAATTAGTAATTTTCTCACTCCAACAATAAACATGAAAAGTGAAAGGCCTTCAGGGTATGTTACATAACGAGTACAAGAAAAACGTTCATGGACATTACCATGGTAAATCTATAAAGAAAAGAAAAGAACAAAAGAAAACAAAATAGGAGAGTGTAAACAATAACCCAACACAAACTCACCACAAAATGAAATCCCTCCTTGTTTGCTATAGCCCTCAGGATCTTTGAAGAGACAGTGGAGGCAATCATGTAGCAATCCCCAGGTTGGATGTCGGGAGTGAGCTGGCGACTGCGGTGCCACGCCCACCAACC
>NW_028234426.1:7838834-7851334 GCF_977035675.1 Penaeus japonicus | reverse complement strand
GAGAGAGAGAGAGAGAGAGAGAGAGAGAGAGAGAGAGAGAGAGAAGAGAGAGAAAGAGAAAGAGAAAGAGAAAGAGAAAGAGAAAGAGAAAGAGAGAAAGAGAAAGAGAGAGAGAGAGAGAGAGAGAGAGAGAGAGAGAGAGAGAGAGAGAGAGAGAGAAAGAGAAAGAGAAAGAGAAAGAGAAGAGAGAGAAAGAGAAGAGAAGAGAAAGAGAAAGAGAAAGAGAAAGAGAAAGAGAAAGAGAAAGAGAAAGAGAAAGAGAAAGAGAAAGAGAAAGAGAGAGAAAGAGAAAGAGAAAGAGAGAGAAAGAGAAAGAGAAAGAGAGAGAAAGAGAAAGAGAGAAAGAGAAAGAGAGAGAGAAAGAGAAAGAGAGAGAAAGAGAGAGAAAGAGAGAGAGAAAGAAAGAAAGAGAGAACAAAACGAGGTTTCTTAACAAGGTAGAAAACTGCTAAGGCTACTTAACTATTGCCACAGAAAAAGATGTCGAAAAATAACAACACGTATATTATCCCTCAGCAATGAGGTTCTCATTGCAAGTACCCGCATTGAATCAACACCCCCGCTGTTGTCAACGTTGTCATATCCCCCAGAGCGGCAACGAGAACAATAAGAATAACAAATTGGCCTTGATAAAGTTTCTAAAAAAAGCGACCTATCATTTTCTCTCGTTTCAACTTGAAAGGAACGTAGCTGAGAACCGAGCCATTGTTGGACTCAAGTGTGCGCTTGCAAGATGCCAGTCAGTGAAGACGGTGGTGACTAATCTCGTGCTTGCAAGCACAGCTATCTGAGAAATAGATGCTGAATACACGCACTCAAACGTCGAAAACAATACTTATTAGTTTTGCAATTGCAAAAAATGATGCCGTAATATGAAATAAACGCTCGGTGTGGTTGTCTTCACCGGTATCCTCTGTCTCGCTAATGTTAATGTCACCGTACTTCACTCAACGTCATTCTTTCTTACAGCTTCTCTCCATCTGTTGCATTGCCTTCCGTTCTCCATTCGCGCCATGTTCACTTTCAATCGTATCCTTCCTTTTCCCTTTTATAGTCCCAATTCCCAATTCCTTCATGGCACTCTATCATCAACTTGAAATCTTCCTAATTTACGTTCATGTCCAAGTCCTTCCAAGATTGCATCATCTTACCCCACGATTTCTGTTTCCTTTCAACTCCGCTGCCGCCATCATCCCGCATTCCTTCTTTACTAGCGATGAGATATTTCCCCTCTTCTATTTTCCACATTTTCCCATCCATCCCTCTTCCATATATTTCTTTTTTTCCCATTTTCTCCTTCCCTGCCAACACCTTCCATCTTTTCCCTCCTTATCTCCCTGCCACCAACTTCCAAACTCCTCTTCCTCCCCCCTTCCTTGCCAACACCTTACATTATCTCCCTCTCTCCCTCTCCTCCCAACCTCTTCCTACACCAACTCCATCTCTCCCTCCATCTCTCCTCCATCCATCTCACCAACTCCATCTCTGCACCAGCCTCATCTCTCTACTTCTCTACCTCTAACACCAGCCTCCATCTCTCTACTTCTAACACCAGCCTCCATCTCTCTACTTCTAGCACCAGCCTCCATCTCTCTACTTCTAACACCAGCCTCCATCTCTCTACTTCTAACACCAGCCTCCATCTCTCTACTTTTAGCACCAACCTCCATCTCTCTACTTCTAACACCAGCCTCCATCTCTCTACTTCTAACACCAGCCTCCATCTCTCTACTTCTAACACCAGCCTCCATCTCTCTACTTCTAACACCAGCCTCCATCTCTCTCTCTACTTCTAACACCAACATCCATCTCTCTACTTTTAGCACCAGCCTCCATCTCTCTACTTCTAACACCAGCCTCCATCTCTCTACTTCTAATACCAGCCTCCATCTCTCTACTTCTAGCACCAGCCTCCATCTCTTTACTTCTAACACCAGCCTCCATCTCTCTACTTCTAACACCAGCCTCCATCTCTCTACTTCTAACACCAGCCTCCATCTCTCTACTTCTAACACCAGCCTCCATCTCTCTACTTCTAACACCAGCCTCCATCTCTCTACTTCTAACACCAGCCTCCATCTCTCTACTTCTAACACCAGCCTCCATCTCTCTACTTCTAACACCAGCCTCCATCTCTCTACTTCTAACACCAGCCTCCATCTCTCTACTTCTAGCACCAGCCTCCATCTCTCTACTTCTAACACCAGCCTCCATCTCTCTACTTCTAACACCAGCCTCCATCTCTCTACTTCTGCACCAGCCTCCATCTCTCTACTTCTAGCACCAGCCTCCATCTCTCTACTTCTGCACCAGCCTCCATCTCTCTACTTCTAACACCAGCCTCCATCTCTCTACTTCTAACACCAGCCTCCATCTCTCTACTTCTAACACCAGCCTCCATCTCTCTACTTCTAACACCAGCCTCCATCTCTCTACTTCTAACACCAGCCTCCATCTCTCTACTTCTAACACCAGCCTCCATCTCTCTACTTCTAACACCAGCCTCCATCTCTCTACTTCTAACACCAGCCTCCATCTCTCTACTTCTAACACCAGCCTCCATCTCTCTACTTCTAACACCAGCCTCCATCTCTCTACTTCTAACACCAACCTCCATCTCTCTACTTCTAACACCAGCCTCCATCTCTCTACTTCTAACATCAACCTCCATCTCTCTACTTCTAACACCAGCCTCCATCTCTCTACTTCTAACATCAACCACCATCTCTCTACTTCTAACACCAGCCTCCATCTCTCTACTTCTAACATCAACCTCCATCTCTCTACTTCTAACACCAGCCTCCATCTCTCTACTTCTAACACCAGCCTCCATCTCTCTACTAACACCAACCTCCATCTCTCTACTTCTAACACCAGCCTCCATCTCTCTACTTCTAACACCAGCCTCCATCTCTCTACTTCTAACACCAACCTCCATCTCTCTACTTCTAACACCAGCCTCCATCTCTCTACTTCTAACACCAGCCTCCATCTCTCTGCTTCTAACACCAACCTCCATAGTTCTGTTATAGCATCAGCTTACATCCTTTTAATTCTAATATCAGCTTTTATCCTTCCATTTCTAATGCCAAACCTCATCTTTCTGTTTCTAAAACCAACCTCTATCATTCTATTTTCAACATCAACCACCATAAGTCAGTCTGTTTCTATTGTCAACTTTCATCCACCTATTTCTAATAACAGCCTCCATCTTTCTACTTCTAACATGAACCTCTATAGTTCTTTCAGCATCTACTGCCATCCACACTACTATAACCATCAACTGAAATTGTTTTTATCATTAGTGCCATCACACTGTCACACTCAAGGAAACATTGCAGATAAGACTTTAGATAGTACCACTGATTCACAGATGTCTGATCTTTATCTACTGTGTCTTGAATAACTGCGGTATAATTTCACGTCAAGACGGCCATGCCCCGAGTGAAATAATGCTATGGAACTCCAATTCTTATCTTCAATATCCATATATCCATATTCTGTAGATTATTCCATCTTCTCCTCCTCTCCCTCCATGCCGTCAGCCTGCATCCTCCGTTCATTCTCTCCCTCCTCGTCATCAAATTCCTCCCTTCCCTCTTTCCTTGTCATTAGATTTCATCCTCCTCTCTCTCCTTGTCTTCAACTTCTGCCCTCCTCTCTCTTTCTGCCATAAAGTTCCATTCTTCTCTTCTTCCCTGTTATCAATATCTCTCCTCCTCTAATGCCTCCCCCTCCTTGCCATAAACAATCCTCACCACCCATTTCTTCCTTCAACTTCCATTCTCTTGCTCCCTCCCTGACATCAACTAATGCCCTCTCCCTGCAACTTGATATTTTAGGATTCTCCATGCATGGGGATATTATCTAATATCACCATTTTCTGGTTACTTCTTATATCCTGTAGTATACTGGTAGGTGTGAATATTTTTCTTCATTTTATTATTGTGCAATTAAAAAATATCAACAACAAAGTCACTATTTTCATTGAAATAACTCTTCTCTAAACTAGGATGCAAACACTATATAGCTAATTAAAATAATGTTAAAAAGAAAATAAATAAACATTAAGCATTCATTAACAAACCTCATAAACATCTCTTTATTTTGACATATCTGACTATTATCAAACATGATCTTTCAAATCCATAAATACTTAAGGAATAATAATGTGAACCATAAAAACTGGCCTGCATCATCATAATTCTCTACTTTCTCATCTTTATCCACAATGTACATTATCTTATTATGCTTTCGATCAGTGATTTTTTGTTTGTTTGTTTGTTTAATTGGAAGTATACCGCACAATGCTATGTCAAAATAAGTGAATCTAACCGAGAATAATGTTTTCTCTGGGATGCCACATCTATTAATATCACAACAAACTGAGAACTACTGAACAACTATTAATTTTGTTTGTTAAAATTAAATTATCTTAATTAACGTAAATATCACAAAACAGATAAAATGAGACAACAAAAAATGTAAGCAGGAAAAAGTCAAAGTTATCTAATCTTATTTTATCACAACACCAATAAACACAAATTGTGCAAGACTCATCAATAATGTGGGCTATTCATAACAATCCATTTTCTGTGTACTCTCTTATTTAAGCCCACACTGTATTTGAACATTATTTCATTACATACAGAACCTTGAATCACAAGTGTTCATCTATATTCCTCATTAAATATAAGGAAACTTGTGCGTCTGCCTCTAGCCTCACACCATTCCATTTCCCCTCCATACCTATTTGCAAAGGAGAAAAGGAGAACAAACCTCCACTCCATATATTTTCATTGGCCTTTTTATCATAGATCTTTCATCACAGATCACAGCAAACTCCAAGTTATCTTGAATAGAACACAGCCAATAAATAAATATATACATATATATATAAATATATATATATATATATATATATATATATATACATATAATATATATATATATAAATATATATATATAAAATTGTAGGTGTCTTTCAATACATTATTCAAATTACATTGCTCAAAGCCCTGGACAGAACCAAGCATTGTGTTCCCATTCAATAAAATGTGAATATATGACTTGTTATCAACACTAGTTTATTATGCAAATACAGTGGTAATGTGGAAGGAATTGTAAGATTTTCTATTTACTGGTATGGTAATTTTAATAATTTCTAAAATAAAAATGATATACCATTGTAATAAACCTGGAATTTACAAGACTTGCTAAATCTTTTACTTCATCCTTTCCTAATATTATTTAACAGACAAATTCAAGAATAACTTGACTATCGTAAATACATTTTTTGTTATTTTGGTAAAAAATAAATATTGCTCCCCTATGCATGGTAATTTGATACATCTTACAAAATAAACAAATTTGTTTTGTATTGACTAAAAATAGTATACTAAATAATCAAATGGTAATATCTATATTTATATCTATATCTATATCTACATCTATATCTATCTATATATATATAAACATATGTATACTCTATTCTCTCAAATAATTATACTCGGGAACAATTTATTTTTTATTAATACAGTCAACAGACAAAATGTTAAAAGAAGTAAAAGGAAACCGATGGTTTGAAATTACGTCAACTGATACCTGTTATCACACACTCCACCTACCGCAAAAAAGAAACATACCTTATCCCATTTCAACCACTCGGCAATTTTCTCATCGAGCAGCTTATTTCCCGTATCGATCTTCAAGTCTGCCATTGCGTCAAAGTAGAGAAATTTAGTGAAATAAGGATGTGAGACCGGGCCACACGTTTCCCATACGCTGTCTCGCTCAAATCTGGCGAGGCAGACGACGCGGCTTCTAAATTGTCAAATCCGTTCCAATAATATATGCGGTAACATGCTCATTTTTTCTTGTTTACAAAAATGTTGTCTATAAAAAAATATTATACATGGGTCTCAATGAAAGCTGAGCAATTTTCTTTCTTCTTTTTAAATGATTAGGATTTTTATTATCCATACTCGTCCAGGTAGCAAGAAAGTTTTCAAAAAGACATGCCAAGGTCACCCGTAGGGTCACATTGAAGGAATGTGCATGCCGGTTTATGACATTTTAATCTCCACCGTTTTCCTCTGCCTTACTATTAAGAAATTACAATGCTAAAGTCTTTTTTATACAAACTTGTCCATTTAACTATACAATTTAATATTTCTGGCAAAACATCAGTGTCTGATTGTCCATTAATGATTTGAGACATTTTATGCTGAGTGCCACAGTCAATAATATTCAGTATCATAATGGGATAATATATACCTGTCTCATCGTTTATAAAAATCTAAAATAAGATCAATGAGGTTCACATTATTCATATACAGAGAAGTACATTATCGTTATTTTTTCCAATTAATGGGCAAAGTCAGAAAGACACAGGTTTCAAGTTGAATACAAGTTTCATACCCATCATGCCATTTGTTGTTATTTCATGCAGGATATCTTTAAACTTGTGGAAATATATTTCGTATCAGATTAGCATATTGCCCATGAATGTACTGTCTGTTTACTTTATACTCTTATTACAAACTATGTGATTAGGAATTCTTTTAATTTCCGTACTGTATAAAGTCGATGTCTGACGGATAGATTTATGAATTGTTACAAAAAGTATGAATGAAAACGAATATGCAACAAACTGTCGGATGTGACAAAAGCGTATTGCATATAAATACTTTCACTGAAAATAAATTTAGTTCTTATATTTGATGCCGAAAGACTGTTCTATCTCTTGTCTGACAACTTATTCGTTATCACTCATTTTTTTGTACCACTGAAGTCTAATATTTTATTTTCGACTCTTTAAGTTGCAGTATTGAAAGGAGATAGCAGTAAAGTGCATAGTGTTGTTATTATTGTTTGGGTATGTAATGAACTTTTTTTTTCAGCACTACTATATCTATCCAGTACTCTTAGAGACAATTTTTTTTATTCCTTCCAATTTCCAGTGTAAATAAAGATGGATGAAGTGATGCTGGTCAATGTAATTTGTTACCTAGAGCATTTAAGTCTCCCATTTTAATGCCTTCATGATTCTTCTTACTAGACATATTTCATGGAAAGCAGGTCTTTCAAGAAAGTGTTTAATTAATGAATGATCTTGCAATAAAATGTGTTCCTTGTCCCTCTCTATGCTATTAAGTGCATGCAAGTTAACCTGAAAACAGCCCAGCATTTATCATTTAAACATGTTCTATCTGTGAACATGAAAGATGTGGATTTTTTTTTTGTAGGTGATGTTGAGTTAGGATATGGAATGTGAAGAAGTACACAATGAACTTTTATGATATGCAAAGCCAGTAATGATGTTTATTGATGATATTCACTTCACACATGTTATTTCTTTTTGCATCATTTTTAGGATAACACAAGGACAACTCTGGAGTCAATAAACTAGTTTACCTCTAACAATTGTATATTGTTTTCTATAATTTCCAACTCGTTTTTATATAGATTGTTCTTTATTGTAACAAATGCATAAATAGTAGGGTTTCTATGTCATATGAGGTTACCAGGAACCCAATTTCTTATTTAGAAACCCATAACTACATCTAATTGCTATTTTTCACTACAGTTTTGTCATAACCTTGATATGCAAAGAAATAGAATTTATTTTACCCTTTATCATGGACTTAACTTCTAAGTTAGTAATATATTTGGGTATCCTGAATCATTAGTACTTTAGTAGTTTCCTCTTTTGCACTAATACCATAAGAATTGGAAGTAAAACAATAAATTCCTTTGATCATGGGATTATTTCAATAAACTCGGTGAATCTTCAATCTCCAGATAAGGAGTAAAAATAACTTTCAAAAGAAATATTCCCAAATATTTCTTTCTTCTAGGTATTCTCTTTCCCACGAGTTTATAGAAAGAGTGCCCATGACCAAAAGAAACAGATAATAGTAAAAGTACAAGTGAATACTACAAGTGGAATGACAAAATTGGTTATGACTGAGCTGAAATTAGTAGAAGCCAACTGCGGTCCTTTCATAATGGAAATGTAAAACATTATTACTCAACTGATTAAAAATTTTACCAGGTTAGGTACATGTTGAGGAATACTTACATTTTATTCTACAGGGGAATATTTGAACATGACCCCAACCAAAAGATGGGTATGTCATCATGAGTTGGTATTTACAATTACATTTTAAAGATAAGAACATTTACAAGACAACTTAACATACATTCCCAATCTGACAAATTTTCAATAATTACCACAGAGTGACAGGCTGTTACACAAATAAGATATCTTACTGCCACAAATCAAAATTATTTGGCCTATTAAAGATTTTCTTTGAAGTTTAAGAAAATAAAATAACAGTATGTAATCTGGGATGGAATCAGACAAACCACATATTATTCTCATTTCATTTGCCAAAGTTAACGGTCCTCTATAGAATATGAACAATATGTACATATCACATAATAACAATGCATCTATATAAAATATGAAAACCTATGTCCTTTGTTGCATGTGACTTCTTGGTTAGATACAAATTAACAGCCCATTATTATCATGGTTAAACTTATGCTGATAATATAAATTTAAAATGGTTCTATTTTGCACTGACTGTAACACAATAGGCTCTAAGCTGCTAACTACTGAATACAATAAATCTGACTATAGCTGATACGTATTTTGATGAACTACATTCAATGAAATTCAAAATAAATGACAAATTAATTGTATACAATAGTTGGAGCTTACAACCTATTTTGCAACATTTAGCTTATGTGATTTATTAAACATGTTTATCTTTGAAGCATGTTTGATATAACAACCATTGATAGGGAAAACTTGTCTCACTGAAGTTTTGATAAGTAAAAAAAATAATTATTATTCCAATCATTTCATCTAAACAAACTTAAGGCCTTCATAACTTTCAAAGTGCCTTGACAGCTGTAGCAGCAGCATGAGCCAGAAGAGCATCAGCTGCCTGGCGTGTTTCAAGGGTCAGCCTAGCCTCCTCGATCCAACTGGAAGCAACATTGCGAGCTTCTCCACGTAGAAGGTTCATGTATCGTACACTCTGGAGGAGGTCATCTTTGTCCAGACAATATCTAAAAAAAAAGGAAAAAAATAGAGATGAAAAAAGTTGGTACCAAGGCATTTCACCACTCATCACCCAGACAGACAGACAGACAGAGACAGACAGACAGACAGACAGACAGACAGACACACACACACAATATTATCCACATTTCCTTATTAATGCATTTATACATACATATACTCTCATCTCTATCTCCGTTCATCATCTCACCTGGCTCTTGCTAAGATGTCGTACACAGAGAGTGAGTCGACTGGAACCTCTTCATCGCGGACTTCATTGCCAGGTAAGTACTCAAAAGCATTTAGAATCAAAAAGCTCTGAACGTAAGACAGCATATACCTGAAAAGTGAGATGAGAAATGTGGAAATAATGGTCTCCCTTAGAGAAATGTTTCAAAAGGTACAATTTTGTGAATGGTTTAGATATATATGTTTAGAAAAATAGAATAATTATAATAATAATGATAAATAATATCAACATCTTTCCAGATCTTCCAAAGCTTTTTAAACTCAGTATGATAGGCAACTTACTTGATCAAAGAACCACCATTGTCTCCAATCATAGACACACGCTTGCAGATTCTATCAACTTTAATGAAACGTTCTCTTAAGGCATCTTCTGTATATACACCACGAGCACGAGCCTCTCCTGATACAGCACCTAATACTGCATTCAAATAAGGATTTTCACCTGAAAATAGATATTCAAAATTGAAGAGATTAAACAAAATAAGTTAGCGATCTGTTATTGTATTTGTCAAATAAATAAGTTTTGAATAATATTTCTTAGAAATCAGAGTAATTATAGCAAGTCCTACTCTTTTTTTCTTTCTTTTTTTTCCCTAAGTTATAACCCTACTTGTACTATAAAAAAGTAATGACCTTCATACTCTACCCTTAGTTTTCTTTATTTCTATATGTAAGCAATGTTACAAATAGTAATAATGGGTATAAAAGTAAACTCATTAGCCTTCCATACCAGTTAAATAGTTTTAGGTTTGAAAAATATTTGCTGAATACATGAATTCTTCATTTAAATGGAAAGTCAATGTATATGATAAAAAGTTCTAGTATGAAAGAGGATTTGAAGTGATATAGTCAATCTAATACTTAAAATAGACACTGTTTAATCTGAAATAAACAACTGAAAATGTGTAACTTGCCTCCAGCTGCTTTGATGGCACTTATATGTTCATCCAGAGGCTTAAGCTGTTCCTCCCATGATCTGGCACCTTCCTTCCCTAGTCTGTTATTATAGAAATAAAAAATAAAAATCTTTATATTCTACACTGGTAAACACTGTTTTGCTACATTCCATTATAAAATTTATTTTTGAGTCATATCATTCCTATACAAGTTAGAAAATATATCTTACATTCTAGACATATGGTTAGGATTTTTAAACATATTTATCATACTTTCAAATCCCACTTTTTGTTATACCACTTACCTGAGGGCACTCCTCAAAGACTCACAAGCAAGCCAGAGTTCTCGGGCAGAATATGCCGCTTTGTCTACATCAGCTCGGGCTGTCATTGCGCTCTGTAAGAATTCATATTTCAAATTGATAAAAATAAATATATGTATATGTGTGTGTACATATATATATATAATATATATATATATATATATATATATATATATATATATATATATATATATATATATATATATATATATGATTTAAAGCAAGAATACAAACTTCAATGGAATTTTTAGCATAAGGATTCAGCACAATAGGTTCCTAAAACTATAATAACCTAGTTAAAATATAAAAGGAAATATTTAACCCCTTCCATCCCAAGCCTAGTATTAATACTTGTGTAAAGGGGAGGGTCATGTTATACTTTGTTTTGAGGTTTGTGGGCATGTTTAAATGTCTGGCTGGGTATTAAGTTACCAGAAAGTGTGTAAAGGTATTAAAACACTATTTGGCATCTTCTATCTTACCAGGCATCCACACTCATGACCTGAATACTGATTTAATGAATTGGCAATCTGACACCTCTCATGGTCACTAAAGGTACCTTTTAACCTCAATGTGAACCAACATTTTCATTATTTCTTTACTATTACAATTTTTAGAAATTAAAACAAATTTCCTCAAATTTTAGATTTGTAAAATATAAAGGCAACTTATGACAAGGAAACATCTAGCTTGCAACGTACCATCGAACACCTAATCAAGTATTTCAACATATGCTATTAGAAAAGTAAGGTATTTAAGATAATCTCAAGGATTAAAGGGGAACCTAATAATCAGAAGATACGTAAAAACATACCTTCAGCCCATCCAGCTGGCCCTGCATGACAGCAACAGAACTTAGGTACTTGTCCTTCTCGGACTGGACTTTATCCTGAAGAAGCTCAGACCACCTGAAATAATGTGAGCAAATCGTTTGTTTACAATTTTCAATATAGTTAATAAGATTAGGAATATTATTAATTTTGTAATGTACCTCTTTATGACTTTTGTATTAACTGACACCTGGCCATAACTTACTTGCTTTCAAGCTCCTTCTCTTGGACGGACAACACATCAGCAAGATGGTCGCTGTGTGCTGCAGCTTGACGTTTCAACTGTGCCCTCAGTTCACCTTCCAATTCTTCACGTAGCTGAGCCACTTTACGTCTTGAATATAAAAGGAATGATAACAGAAACTGACATGGTCAATTGAATATTAAGATATCACAAAAATAATAAAGACATTCATATGATCATACAAAAAGGGCATAAGTGTCTTCTTACTTGAATTCAACATCAAGGTGTTGCTTTTGCTTTTCCAGAGATGCATTGATCTTCGCCTCCAAAAGCCCAGCATCATCATCACGCTGCTTATTAAGGGCTTCCTTGAAGCGGTCATGCTCAAGGGTCTGACAAGGAGAAGTTATGAAGTTGTGAAGGAGCAAAAAAAAAAAATTCCTAAAAAACATTATCAAAATTAACAAATGTATTTATTTGCTTAAAGCCAAGGGCTATCGTGATAAACCAGCTGATTCCCAAAGTCATACAGAGAGCCTTAGGAAGCATCAGATAAGGAAAGACAAGACTACTGGTATGAAATAGCTGTGGCAAGTAAACTGCAGGAAGAAGAAAAACAGCTGAAGAAAGAATTTAGTGTTCAATAATCACTCACTTTTCAAATATTCTGGGCAGTGCCATTTATATTTACTCCATAAGAGAATCTTGTTAGTAATTTATATTAAAGTAGTATGCCTGGAAATCACTTCAAACTAATTTAAATATTTAGATTCTGTCTTTGATCCATTTGAAGTGTGTTAATTTTGCAAAAATTAATCTTTTGTGATTTCATAATGCTACATAAACCATAATATACCACCAGCAAAACCTAAACGATAATTTTCTTAATAATCTATTGTTGCCTCAAAAGGATAATTAAAAACAGGAAGTAGCTGGATAAGAGAT
>NW_028234426.1:7826334-7828834 GCF_977035675.1 Penaeus japonicus | reverse complement strand
ATAATTCTCTAATGTTAAAATACTATACATATATTGTGCTTATATGTTTGTGTTCTTTATCTATCTCCAGTTAGAGAAAAATCATGAAAAATCAAAGCAGATAACGTGGGAATGGGCAATGTAATAACAAGAAACAGTCCTTACTTTTACCAAAAAAATATAAAAATCTGAAATTCCACTGTTCTCGCTGATGTTTTGTGAATGCCCAGTATCCACCTTATATTCATGGCATGCACAAGTGTAATTCAAAACAGCTTGTTAAAGATGTTGACTACTTAGAATAATTTCAACACCATTAATACCGAAACTCAAAATCCGCAATAACATAATATAGCTGTTATACTTTTTTTTTTTAGATATTTTCAGTTGACTAAGATCCAAAGAAAACGTAAAATTGCCTAATGCTGCTCCCATTGAATAAATAACAAGCGTGTGCAATGACTAAATGCAAGATCTTTTCTTCTTTCACCTGCCCAATTCAACGGGGTGGTATTAGATGGCGTTTATATTTGTTTAATTTATTTTTCACAAGTGAAGAAAAATGTGTCTATGCAAATCAAACTCCTACAAGTATATACATACATAACGATGTAAAATGTGTATTTTGAGGGAGAGATCATGGCGTCATAGGATGGCATTTGGTGGGAGTGAAATATTCCCATGATGTGATATAAGGTCACCTGGTGCCAATGGAGTGATGTCGTGAATATATGTTTATTAACCCATTTTGTACAGGTGTCATAACATACATCTCGACATGGATTAGGCCTAAAAGACGGGAGTCAATGCGTACATGATGCAACATCGGGATCTGCTCACAGTTGAAGCGCACAAACAGTCATGAAGTATTATGGCTCTAACAGCATTAGCTCCAGAGCTACAAGGTTCCAAAGTCAGCCTAAACCTGCATTTTATGATGGATTTATGGAAAAATATTGTTTGGGCTAGTCTGCGCTAACCAGAGGGTGGAGAAAACCCTTCCCCCATCCCTCTAATTTTTAGCCGGTGCCGGTAGTGTCATAGACCACCTGCCCTGATGACCAGTTAGGTCATTAGGCAATAGGTTAATAAAATACCTGAAATATTCATTGATTACTTCTGTAAATCCTTAACATCATAATAAAGAATTTTCAAAGAAGTCATGGCTGTGTTATCTTTAACTCTAAGTATTCTCAGGAAATGTGGGATATAAGATTGAATGTCAAAACACAAATCAATAGGTCACTCTATTCTCTCTTAGAATTTTTCTCAGATTTCATTTCCATATATCATTTACACGTCCATATAACATGAGGAGCTGATGTTTAGCAACTAAGGCTATGCTAAACTTTCGCATTCATTTCTTTCTTACTTTTAATTTGTCAACAAACCATAGACATGATTACAGAGATGAAAGATTGATCCTCTTTTATAAATGTTATTGATTAATCCATAATATCAATCAAAATATCTCGCAAGTAAACCTCCTCAATATCATGGTTTGGTCTACATGGTCTATCTTGCTCGAATATATTTGACATTTGTGTGATAGCTTTAGCTGGAACCCCAAAAGGCATGGAGGCAATGACGATCAGTGTATGGGCCAGTGGCAGACACGTGGGTGTATTTGTAACATTCATCACATATCTTTTCCTTTAAAAAAGATGAAAACTTCTCATTTTCAATTAGCAACAACTCTCATTGCTGAAAAATTATACAAGTTGAATGATTCATTTGATTTCTACAAAACACTCCTATTAGTTGTGTTTAGAGACAGGCACTGAATAAATATCTATGCAATAAAATAAGATAATGTTCGAGATGTATATTATCTTAAATGATTGACCTTACGTGACCCCAAAGTCAAAGCCTTACTCAAATAACTGTATAATTAAGCTGTCGATTATCAATAACTTAATTTCCAATATGCACATGCAATCATACGCTCTAAAATCCTCCATTCCAATCCAAGAAAAGACAGAGATTCGATAACTCTAATGGGAAACATATAATCTGACCCGTCTAGGAGTAAATCAGCTGATGATATCATGCACAACAAACATGGAAGTTAGGCCAAATAAACATGTAATAACAGGCCTTCCCCCGGCTCTCTGAAAGCACCCCTCCCATTTATAATACTGCAGCTGGTATCCCGTTTTAATTACCTTGGACGCTACATGAGGCTTGATCCTGGATGATATTCGTAGCATCTTTGGATCTCAGCCGGTAAAAGCCTCGTCCAACTTCGTCCAGTTCGAGGCAGACGATCCCCACCTGAAAGGCCCGAGATCTCGACCCAAAACACTGCCGTTTCGACCCTTTAGCGGAAAGATCGGTCTATTTGATGTATAATGTTTGACGTGTGGGGGATTAAAGGTCCTCACTAGCCACTATAGGATAATAATCAAAACTATTTATGAATGAAATAGTGAAAAAATGAGAAAGGAACCATCGCATCATCGAAGGTGCTGCCATCTGTTGGTGTCAACGAGAAGTTATCACATTTACTCGTGGCTTGGCG
>NW_028234426.1:7811334-7818834 GCF_977035675.1 Penaeus japonicus | reverse complement strand
GTTCGCTTCCTCCTCCTCCTCTTCCTCTTCCTCCTCTTCCTCTTCTCCCCCTCTTCCCTCTCGTGGAGTGGGAAGGTGATTCAGTGGAGCGCCCTGTGCCGTGATTATTCTTTTCTGTTCGAGTTGGGAAAGCGAGGAAGTGCCTGATGGGAGATCGATGTGCCGGTAATAGTAATCGTTGTGATTAGGAAAAAAAAAAAAAGGTTGAGAAAATAAGTTTGGGAAAGTGTGATCGGTGTTTTTGAGTGTGTGTTTTTTTCTCAAGTAAAGGAATAGAAAGATAAATAGAAGAGATAGTGAGAGGAAATAAATACCAAGTGAAAAAAAGAGGAATTAAGATAAAAAAACAGAGTAATTAAAAGAAAGAAGGAAAACAGGGGGACCTCTCCTACTTGCCACAGGAAGTAGAAAATCCTACGAAAGAGAGAGAGAGAGAGACGAGACGAGAAGAGATCCTCCAGCATCCCCCCCTCCCGACTGTGCTCCCCTCTTTTTTCCCCTCGTCGGCACCATGACTGCGACGTTCGACCCCCACGACCGAGCCAGGTAAGTCCAAGCAAGCAAGCAAGCAAGCGCATTTGTTGTGCACTTGTCTTTGTTTTACTTTTGTTTTCTTGCTGTGTTGATGTATGCCGGCTGTATTGTGTTGTCTGGTGTGTTGAGTTCTGTGTTTGTCTGATGTCACTTTTTGTTATTTTTTTCGCGGTATTGAGCGTTTTGCCTCTGTGCTTGTATGTTTGTGTGAGTCTTTGTGTATATGTGTTTTTTTTCTTTCTTTTTTTATTCATGCGAGCAAGAAAAGGTCGTCGAGAAGGACGGACTTTGGTCGAATGTCTTGATGATGGAATTTCCTGGCATCTCTCCATATTTGAATGTCGAAGGAGGAGGGAGGAGGAGGTATTGAGGATGAGTGAGGAGGAGGGTCGTGGTGATGGTGATGGGGATGAGGGTCGTGGTATGGTGGTGGTGATGGTAGTGATGGTGGTTGGTGTAAAGGGGACACACTCTCCCTTCCTCTCCCGTCTCCTGCCTCAGCAAGCAATTTTCCCACGGCAGCCTGCGATAAGGATTCCTGGTAGTGCAGTCTAGACGAGCACGGGTCGTAAAGGGAGTAGGGAGTAGGAGGTTGGGAAAGGGGGAGGGGGAGGGGGAGGGGGCGTTGTCTGAGGTCGTTCTTTGCACTTCATCTCCTTCTCTCCCTCCCATTTTTCCCCTTTCCTCTTTTTTTTTTAATCCTCATTTTCCTTAGCTCTTTTTCTCTCTACCACCAACACCGCCACCATCAGACGGGAAAACCAGTAAAGGCAAATTATTTTCACGGCTAGCCTTCGCCCCTTTTTCTGATCTTGTAAAAGGTCTCTCGGTACGTGTGTACAGAACGCCCACCCTAGACACGCACGCATACGTACATATATACATACATAAATACATACATTCATACATACATTCATACATACATATGTGCAGACACATCTAAAACCAGATACGTCATGCATTCAAATACTGTGGTTGATATCTTGGAAATGGGGTGGATCACATGTGCCTACACTTTAATGGCAATAGATTCAGGTTATGCACGCGTGCGACTTATAGGGCAATGGATGCCTCTATTCTTACGCGTTTCTTCCTCCTCTCTCTCTCTCTCTCTCTCTCTCTCTCTCTCTCTCTCTCTCTCTCTCTCTCTCTCTCTCTCTCTCTCTCTCTCTCTCTCTCTCTCTCTCTCTCTCTCTCTCTCTCTTGTCTTCAACCCCACTCTCCTCACTCTTTCTCTCCCTTCACCCTCTATCCTCTGGCCTTCCCTCGCTTTCATCCTCCTTCTGTCTTACTCCCTTTCCTCTTTACATTCCGCCTCCCCTTCCATTCTGCTGCCGTTGCTTTCCTCCCAATATTCCTCTTTCCATCCCACATCACTGTCCTCCTCCCTTCCCTCCCACTTTTCTCTCCTCCTACCTTCCCTCCCTACATCCCCCCCTTCTCACTCTCTCTCTTCTGTTCTCTTATCTCTCTTGTCTTTCTCTTTATTTCTCTCTTCATCTCGCTCCGTCTCTTCGCAGGCCTGGCTCCTGGCGCTTTATGGGCCTTCGGGCGACAGGACTTATTACCCTTCCTGCGTCAGCCGGACTTTGTAGCTCTCCTGGGGGGGTTGCTGTTCGAAGTGGGGGTTGGGTGGGGATGGAGGGAAGTTGTGGTTCCTTCAAGGGGTGTATGACGCTCTTAGTCTCAAGGCGAAGGATAGGGGTTCGGTCCCGGGAACGAAGAACTTACGACGATTATAGCGTATACAGGTGACCCGGTAAGGGAAGGATTGTGGTGCGAAGGGAGTCCAAGTTTGTTTACGATCCTCAGTTGGCCAAGCGGCAGGGCAGGGGTGTAGGGGAGGGTAGGGGGCCGTTTACTAATCTCACGGGGGCGACCCTGCCTGGTCATTTAGGGTTCACCGAGGGTTACACAATGCATTATGGGTGGCCTCCATAATTGGATGTGCAGGACACGGGCGGCGGGGGTAGGGGGGTGGATAAGGGTATGGGAGATCCTTTTCCATATACATGCGGATTTACAGGTATGGAGGCTACGCACAGGAAAGAGAACATGTCTGAGGTTCGAGGTAAATGAATTGTCTCGAAGATTCAAAGTGGTTTCGTGTTCTCTGTTTCCTGTTTACTGTATAATGTTGGTATTGATATTGCTATTGTTGCTATAATTTCTTTTACATATATGGTTATCCTTTTGCTCTCATTTTATGTGTGTGTGCGTGTGCGTGCGCGCGCGCGTGTGAGGCAGACAGACAGACAGAGATGAAGAGACACAGTTTTAACTTGTGCTTTTGTGGGGAGAGAGGAATGAAGGGAGGGAGTCGGTGGTGTAGGATGGCAGAATTGTTAAGTGGGGTATTGAGAGGTATTAACTCTGAAGTGTACGTATGTCAGAGAGAGAGAGGGAGAGAGAGAGAGAGAGAGAGAGAGAGAGAGAGAGAGAGAGAGAGAGAGAGAGAGAGAGAGAGAGAAAATGATATGAGATGAGACAATATTAGGATAACGAATGAAGGGGAGAATCATACGTCAATGAGGAATAATGAGATTAAGAGACAGAGAGAAACGAACAAACAGGAAGATATATATGTATATATAAACACACCATTTTGCATAACCCTTCCAAATGCCTGCAGTGGTTGCGAGGACAGAGTGAAGTAGAAGAAATGGACAGAAACGGCTAGTGCAGAGGGAGGGGAAGTAGAGGGCAAGGTGGAGGGAGGGGAGGGGAAAAGGATACCAACAAGGCCGACCGACAGGCTGAGCCGAGTGCGACCCCGAGGCGAAGTTCATTCCCCCAGGGGGCGCTGGAGAGGGCAGGGGGCGGGGCGTCATTGTGCTCTATGAAACGGACATCTGGAAGCGTAATTGTGTGTGGAAGGCGGTGTAGGGGAGAGAGAGAGAGAGAGAGAGAGAGAGAGAGAGAGAGAGAGAGAGAGAGAGAGAGAGAGAGAGAGAGAGAGAGAGAGAGAGAGAGAAAGGCATACAGACAGACAGATACATTAAATAGAGAAAGAGATTGGAGTAAACCATGGGGAGGCAGTAGTAATGGTGCTAAGGGAGGGAGGAGGGAAAGGGAGACGGACAGAAAATAAGTGTTCCCAGTCCTCCCAGGGGAGTATGGACACCCAGGGAAATTGTGGAGCACTGGAGGCCATGTGTAATTGTTACTGTTAGTTATTGTTTTTTGTTGTTATTGTTGTTTTTAAAGATTTTTTCCTTTTCTTGCTTTGCTATTTTATCATCTATTATTTTCATGACTATATGTATTTAAAATCATCATCATCATTATTATTATTATTATTACGATGAGGATTGGCATTATCATTGCATTTATCATTATCTTAGTATTATGTGAAGACAAATCGACAGTTTATGCGTCACACTTGACGTGAAAGAAAGTCAAAATGTTAAGGGCTGTATGTAGCCGAGACGGCCGGCTAGAATAGAGGAAGTTGAAGAGGGAGAGGGAGAGGAAGAGGAAGAGGAAGAGGAGGATAAACAAAGAGCGAGAGAAGGATGGATAAGGTATGTGAATAAGAAAGAGAGAGCGAGAGAGAGACAGAGAACGAGAGAGAATGTCGAATAAAGAGGAATGGCATACGCAGATGAGAATTGAATGTGAGCTCGGACATTTAATGGTTATTGGCGCGCGCGTGTGATGGAGAGGGATGCGGGGAAGGGATGAGGACGGAGCTGCAAGAGACAAACATTCGCTAGGCGCTGATGCAATTGCTGGATTGGCGGGCATCGTGCGGGCAAGCGAGCGGGCCGGGCCGGAGCGTGCATGCATCTGGGGGAATGTTGGGCGAGCCATAAATAGTGGTAGGAGGTAGGACAAGCAGACAGTCAGTCAGACAGACAGACAGACAGATAGGGAGACAGGAAGGTAAACAGATAGATAAGCAGTCGGGCGGACAGATGGCGGAAGAAAACAGCAGGATGTAGGATATCGTTCCAGCCTTGAATATCGGAAGGTAGAAACAGATACGTAAAAAGTACGTAAACAGATATGCAGATAAGTAGTAGTTGGGCGGAAGGACAGACAGATAAATATTCGAAGAAACATACTGACAGACAAGCATACACACGTGTAAACATGCAGACAGACAAACAAACAAACGTAAGAGAAGACTTGGTGACAGACAGACAGACATACAAACATACAGACTTACAGACAAACGGATAGAGAGACAGACAGCCGAGGAGCCTTCCGTACCCGAGCTCCGCTGCGGGGTCGTTTCATTAGTCCGCGTCAGGTTGAGTGGCGCCGAATGTGTCATAATTGGTTGATCTTGTTTCAGGGGCTTCTCATCGCGCGATTCACTCACTCCCGCTCTCTCCCTCCCCTCCCCTTGCCCTTTTCTCCCTCACTCCCCACCCCCACCCCCACCCCCCCACCTCTCGCTCAAACCCTCCCTCCCGTCTGTGCCTCACCGCCGCCGATCTACGGTTCACACTCTCGCCCCCTGTTAATCCTCTTTTCTGTGTATCTGATCCTGACTCCCTGACTCCCCTACCCCTTCTCCCTCTCTCTCTCTCTCTCTCTCTTCTATCTCGCTTCCCCAGCCCCTCCCCCCTCTCTCTCTGTCTGTCTGTCTGTCTGTCTCCTTCCCTGTCCAATCCCCCCCCCCTCTTTGTACGCTCATCGTCTTCCATTTATGCCTTCCTCTTCCTTCTCCTCTTCCTCCTCCTCTTCTTCTACCTTGTATATTACCCCACCTCCTCATCCTTTTCGTCCTCATCCCTCATCTTTGCTCCCTTCTACTCTATATCCATTGTCCTTCTGTCTTGCATCACCCCCCCCCCTCCCCCCATTCTCCTCCCCCTCCTTTTCTTTTTTCCGCTTTCCCCCCAGATCTTCTTTCACCCGCCCTCTTCCCATACACATTTCTCCCCATTATCTTTCCTCTCGACCACGACTCTCAGCTGATGATTCCATGTATTCGCTATTTAAGGTGTATTTTTCTTTTGATGTTTTTATTCGTCTCTTGAATCTTTCTCTCCCTCCCTCCCTCTTCCTCTTCTTCTATTTCTTCTCCTTCCCTTCTATCCCTCCCTCCTTTTCTCCCTTCCCCTTCTTCATCCCTCTCTCTTCTCCCTCCCCTCCGTCCCTCCCTCCCTCTCCCATCCCCTCTCCTGCCGCCCCTCCCCCATGTCCCCCTCCTCCTGCCCTCGCCACGACCAACCTCGCCCTTTCTCTCATTACTCACCCTCATGCACATATTTTGGACATGATTATCCCCTGGGTCTCATTCGGAACCTCCCTCCCCTCTTCCATTCCCCTCTCTCCTCCCCTATTTTTCCCCTCCCTCTTCCCCGTGCTCCGTTCGTTCCTCGTCGTGTTATTGCCATTCTGCAGCTACTCTCCTCCCCCTCTACTCTGCCCCCCCCCTCCTCTTCCTCGTACATCTTTACCTCCCCTCATTCTCACTCGCTGTCGTTTTCCCCTCCTTTCAGTCCCCCATACCGTCAATTTCCTCTTTTTTGTTCAACCCTTCGACCTCTGCTCCCTTCATCTTTTTCTCCTCATTCTCATCTTCATCCCGAATGCACATTGACCGTTTTCTTTCCCTCCGTTCTGCCTCTCGATATCTGGCTTTTCTTTACATTTTGCTCATCTTCTTTCTTCTCTTCCCCTGCTTCCCTTTTCTTTCCCCCACCCTTTTTCATATTCTTTGTTCGTTTCCCCATCTCCCCTCTGATTTTTACCTCGTATCTTGTCTCCATCCTTCGCGTCCCTACCCTGCACTCTTTTCTTCTTTTTCTCTCTCCCCTCTCCGTCTCCCTTTCCCTCTTTCTCTCATATCTCAGCTTTTCCCTTTTCCTCTTACCCCCCCTTCCCTTCTCCGTCTCCCTTTTCTCTCCTCGCCTCCCCGCTTCCCTTGCTCTTCCCTCTTTCTCTCACCATTCCCTCTCCCTTTTCTCTCCTCCCCTCTCCGCCTCCCTTAGCCCTTTCTCTCCCTACTCCGTCTCCCTTTCCCCTTCCTCCCTTCCTCTTTCCCTCCTCGCCTCCCTCTTCCCCTCCTCGCCTCCCTCTTCCCCTCGCTTAGCGTGGCCTCGCGTGTGTGGTGTCATTTGGCAGGTTTGATCACGGTATTGGGGCCTGTTGTCACTGCTCTTTATGTCGCGCGGGACCGCCTCGACCTTTATTTTAGGGTCGAATTAACACTCCTTTTTTATTTTCTGTGACAATGTGACTTTTTTTTTATCTTTCTTCTCTCGTTTCTATTTTTATTCTTTCTTTCTTTCGCTCTCTCTCTCTCTCTCTCTCTCTCTTTCTTTCTTTCTCTCTCTCTCTCTTTCTTTCTCTCTTTCTCTTTCTTTCTCTCTTTCTCTTTCTCCCCTCTCTCCCCCTCCCGCTCTCCTCCCTCCCCCTCTCTCTCCCCTCTCACCCGCTCACCCTCTCTCCCTACTACTCTCCCTCCCCTCACCCCTACTTTGTGTTGTCATCGTCTTTGTGTCATGCATCCCTTTTCGTGCCTTTTTCCTCTTGTGTCATTTCCTTGGCGTCATTTTCCCCTTCCGTATTTGGTTTCCCTTCATCTTTTTTCCTCGTCTTTTTATCTCTCCTGATTGCAGTCTTTCTTTGTCTCTGTTTGTTTCCCTCTCCCGTACGTGTGTTTCGGTAAGACTGATTGACACACTCTCTCTCTCCTTCTTCTTCTTCTTCTTCTTCTTCTTCTTCCGTCTGAGAGAAGAGGATCTAGTGGTTTTCATTCATACCTCAGAACATCTCCCATTCTCCTACACCTGTTCGCCATACCTTGTCAATCTCAATTAGGGTCTCTCTCCACCTGACTTTTCACTCTCTATCTATCTATCTATCTACCTATCCATTTATCTTTTATTTATTTATCTGTTTATATTTTCCCTTGCTCTTTCCTTACATGGTGTTGTTATGAATGTAAAAGACCTGACCTAACCCTGACCAAACATTACTATTATTATCATAGTTGTTGCTTTGTCC
>NW_028234426.1:7786334-7803834 GCF_977035675.1 Penaeus japonicus | reverse complement strand
GGGTACTCATTGCATGTCAGGCATTTAATGGGAGGGAAAGGGGAGCTGGGAATGACCATGATTCTCGCAGCTGCTTTGAATGGGTTGGCAGAGAGTGGATGGCTGGGAGGGGGGTGGAATAAAGGTGAAAATGGCAGTAGATAAGAGAGAGAAGGAAAGGGAGGGAAGAGAGAGAGAGAGGGGGGGTGGAGAGGGAGGATGAGTCAAGGAAGCTCAAGTCCTTCAGTGGATTTTTTTTCTAAGGAGCGTCAAAACCTTACGTTTTCGTAAAGGTCCAATCAGGGAAAACTAGTTATTATGATTGTAATGTATAATAATGATAATTATAATAATAACAATGGCAATAATTAAGATTATTATTGTTATATTACTCTTAGCACTAACGTTGGTAATGAGGGTAATAAGGGCAATAACATAATCATATCTTATCATTGTTAATAGGATTATTATTATTATTATTATTATTATTGTTATTGTCGTCATTTTCATCACCATCATCATTTTTTAAACTGTTGTCCCTCCAAGTGACGTTTGCAATAACACTCTTCGAAAATATGTTGCCTTCATGAAGGCTGCACATAGATACCTCGCGAGTCATGTCACTTTACGTCAGAATGGAAGAGATGTGTTGCATGCAATTGCGTTTTTTTTTATTCTTTCTATGTTTTTTGCTCTCGTTTTCTGTTTTATTCCTTGCCTATCTTCGCCGTGTTCAGTTCCCTTCCATATTTGTAGTGACCCGAGGTTTGTTTATTTATTCGTGCTTGCGCGTGTGTATGCATGTCCTTACGAAACCAACTCATTGCATGCATGACTTCGTCGTCCTTGTGGGGGCTGGCGAAGGCGACGGCGACGGGGACAGGGACAGGGACAGGGACGGAGATGGGCGGGAGGTGCACCTGTCGCGCAGCTCCTCCCGCCATTGAGCCACCGAATGCGGGGAGGTGGGGGGTGGGGGCATGGAGTAGGAGCCGCTGAGTTGGAGCTCTGCCCGGCGCAGCCCAACCAGCCAGCGTGGTTAAGGCTCTCTCTCGAGGCATGTCGGTGTGGACGGTGGCATGGTTGAGGCTCTTGTTGGCCCTTGTCTTCCCTCGTTCTCTCTCTCTCTCTCTCTCTCTCTCTCTCTCTCTATCTCTGTATACATACATATGTATATATATATATACATATATATATATATATACATATATATATATATATATATATATACATATATATACATATATATATACATATATACATACATATATATATATACATATATACATACACACATATATATATATAATATATATATATATACATATATATACATATATATATACATATATACATACATATATATATATACATATATACATACACACACATATATATATATAATATATATATATACATATATACATACATATATATACATATATATATATATATATATATATATATATATATATATATATATATATATATATATATATATATATATATATATATATATACAGTATATACACACACACATACATATATACAAATATACATATATATATGTATGTATATATATATATATAAACACATATATAATGTGTGTGTGCGTGTGTGTGTGTATGTGTGTGTGTGTGTGTGTGCGCGCGCGCCATGCATTCCACCCTTACGGCATCTCTCTCTCTCTCTCTATCTCTCTATCGCTATCTCGACGGAGAAGAGAAGGAAGAAAAGAGGAAGGGGGAGGAGAAGGAGAGTCGAGTGAAAGAAGGAAAGAGGAAGAAGGAGAAGCGGAGGGGGGTCGAGGGAAAGAATGGAGGTTTGCAAAACTGGCATCATTCAACCCCTCAAACGCCGTCCTGCCAGCCGGCCTCGTCACGTGTTTCAGCCAGCGAGTCCCGTAGTATCAAATGTCAAGGTCACGCCGCTTCCCGTGACCTTGGAGCGCAGGGACCATGGCCTTGTCTAGACGTGTGCCGTGACCCAAGGTAGGGGAGGATAGGTGGAGGGAAGGAGGCAGGGGAATAGGTAGGAGGGACTAGATCGTTTTTCCTTATTCGGGCGCCGGTCGACACAAGCAGTAGGAAAGAGGAGGGCGTACTGCCAACCTCGCTCGCTCTTTCTCGTTCTCTCTCTCTCTTACTCTCTACCTATCTGTCATAACTACCTCCTCCGTGGTTCTCCTCTCTTTCTCTTCCCCACTCTTTCTTCCGTTCTAACCACACAATTTCTCCTCTCTTTCTCTTTCTCTCTTCCATTCTTTCTCTCTTTCTCTCTTCCATTCTCTCTCTCTCTTTCTTTCCCTTCCTTCCTCTTTCGCTCTGTCTTTTACCTGCCAGACGCCTTGCTTACGTGATGAATTGACCACCGAGTTGGTCTTGTCAGGCTGTACGTATGTACTTTTTTCTCGCTCTCTTTACTCTTTTGTCCTTTTCATTTTGTGTGTGTTTGAATTTTAAAGTCTTTTGACTCTATGTCCATGGAGCTTTTATGCTTTTACTTTGGTGTGGGCATGGTCGTTTTGTCTTTTTGTATGCTCTTTGATCATGTTGTAGCCCTTTGCCTTTTTAGCAAGGTTAAATGTCCTCGTGATATATTTTATTGCACTTCGCTCATTTTATATCATTTGCATTTATTCTTATATGTTTTTTTTTTTTTTAGTATGAATAGGGTAGGCAAAGCTTTTGAGCGCTCGCATGCCTTCGGAGCGACTTCATTGGCAGACCGGTTTTTGAATGCCATCATTTGTTTACAACAGTGTTTCTTAATTCGGAACCAGACAGGGAGGCGAGAGAAAGTGATGGGAGTAAAAGAGAGGGAGGGAGGGGGATAGAGAGAGACAGGAAGAAGGGGAGGGTGGGGGGAGAGACAGGAAGAGGGAGGGAGGGAGGGGGAGAGAGACAGGAGGAGGGACGGAGGGAGGGGGAGAGAGACAGGAGGAGGGACGGAGGGAGGGGGAGAGAGACAGGAGGAGGGACGGAGGGAGGGGGAGAGGGACAGGAAGAGGGAGGGAGGGAAGGTAAGAAGGTGAATGAGTGAATAGAAGAGAGAGAACCAGACAAACTAAAGAGAGAGAGAGAGCGCATCGCGACAAGAGACGGAGCATTCAGGCAGCCGAACCAGGCTTTAGGGAGGCATCCGTCGTGTGGCTAGAGTACGTTCAAGCTCCTCGGGCGCAAAGCGAGGCTTGAGGATGTGGGAAGATAATGGTCTCTCAAGAAATCGCTCGCGCCGTCTTCCTCCTCCTCCTCCTCCTTATCTCGCGTTTCCTCTTCCTCGCCGTCTCTTTCTCCTCTCCTCTCCTCTCCTCTCTCCTCTCCTCTCCTCTCCTCTCTCCTCTTTCTCTCTCCCCTTCCCTTCCTCTCCCTTCCCCTCCCCTCCCCTCCCTTCCCCTCCCCTCCTCTCCCATCTCTTCCCCTCCTCTCCCTCCTCTCCTCTCCCCTCCTCTCCCTCCTCTCCTCTCCCCTCCTCTACTCTCCCTCCCCTCCTCTCTCTCTCCTCTCTCTCTCTCTCTCTCTATCTATCTATCTATCTATCTATCTATTTATCTATCTTACACACGCACACACACTTATCTATCTCTCTCTCACTCTCACCTTTCTCTCACATTTCTCCCTCCCTCTCTCTCCCGTCCCCCCCTTCCCCCCTCGCTGTTGTTTGCGCTCATCGTAAAGGCTGTTACAATTATATCGGCACTTTCGAGTGTTCGGAGCGGATTTTTTTGTTTTCGTTCCTCGGCGCTTGTGTTGGTTCGATCGCAAGAGGACCGAGAGTGCTTGGGTGGGACGATTCTTTGCTTTCCTCTTGTCTCCGGAAGAGCTGTGAACCCCGTCTTGAGAGGTAGAGGTATGTTCGGAGGATTTGTCTTGTTTCACGCTCGCTAAAGGTTGGTAACGTAGGTCTATGGATTTGGGATTTGTTGCCACATGTTGCCGTCATCATCATCATCATCATCATCATCAATATCATCATCAATCATCCCTCCCTTATGTCTCGCTTCCGACTACTTCCTCCGCTTCCACTTCCTCCTCCCCCTCCTCTTCCTCCTCCCCCTCCTCTTCCTCCTCCCCCTCCTCTTCCCCTTCCCCTTCCCATTCCCCTTCCTGATTGGCAAAGTTATGTTACAAAATGCTGAACTCTGACGCATCCCACCTCTCCCCCTCCCGTCCGTCGACCAGCAACATATTGCAAGTAAATTTATATTCGTACACGAGAAGACATGGAACTTTCTCCCTCTTCCCCTTCCTTCTTTCCCCCCTTCCCCTCCATTTTTTCCCGCATTCCCTCCCCTTTCTCCATTTCCCCTTCCCACTCCCTTCCCTATCTCCCCTCTCCTTTCTCCATTTCCCCTTCCCTCTCCTTCCCCCATCTCCCCTCTCAATTCTATCTCTCTACTCTCCTCTTTGATATCTCATCCCTCCCTCTTCCATCTCTCTCCCTCAGGCCCGCTATCTCTTCCCCCCTCCCCCTTCCATCTCTCTCCCTCTCTCCCTTCCATCTCTCTCCCTCTCTCCCTTCCATCTCTCTCCCTCTCTCCCTTCCACCTCTTACCCCCGCTTCCCTTTCCACCTCTCTCCCCCTCCCTTTCCACCTCTCTCCCCCCTCTCCCTTCCATCTCCCCCCACCCCCCCAGAATGAGTGTGTCACTTGCAAAGGGCGTGGCGAAGACAACCTGATCCCCTGCATCACTTTCCCTGATCTCTTTATGGGCTCTTGAGGCTGGAGGGAAAGTGTGCTTTTGTGTGCGTGCTTGTTTATGTGGGTAATTTCATGATATGTTGAATGTGCGATGTAGTGCATGATTCTCTTTCTTTTTTACATCTCTCTCTCTATATATATTTCTTTCTTTCTTTCTCTCTCTCTTTCTTTCTTCTATTCCTCCTCCTCTTCTTCCTCCTATCCCTTCCTCTCTTTCGTTGCCCGATCATTTCCTTCCTTCCCCGTTCTCTAACACGCCGATCATAGTCATTGTGAAGGGAATACAATGCGACAAAAATGTGTCCTATCTTTATGCTGTGTGTTTCCCTGTATCTGTGTGTGAGAGAGCGCGGTACGCGAATAACTGTATGTGTGTTTGCGCCCTCTACGTGTTTGTGTCTGTATGTGTGACCGTATGGCCGATCGTGCGCGTGGTGGGCGGACCGCACTCACGCCCTTTCTCCGACCATTATCCAACGTCATCAGGCCCGGTGACTCGACGTGTTGGGGCGAGTCACGTCCCCCCGGAGGATCGTAAACTAGGTTGACGGAGTACCTCGGGGAGACGTCTAGCTGGGGGGGGGGGGCGGAGAGAGAGAGAGATAGGTGGGGGGGCAAGGGGGAAGGGAGGGGTGTTTTTGTGTTGCACCTGGGAGAGGAGGGGGGAAGTGGGAGAGGGGAAGGAAGAGGGGGGAGAAGGGTTCGTCGGGCTGGAAAGCGGTGGAATCGTGGCGGGTATTGACTCCTCTGAGCACCTGGTACTTGACTGATAAACAAACCTGCGCGTGAGACAAGATCGGAATGTGTGTTCGGGTAAACGAGCTGTTTGTTGGGCGAATCGGAAGAGTGTGGACTGGCATGTGAAGATGAAGGGGGGGGGGGATTTTTTTTGCAATGGGTGTAGAAGTTGTAGAGATACAGGAATGGAATGTTTTTGGAATACATACTCGAGCATATTGGTGTGTATAATTCGCGCGTGGTCTTGTAATCGGCCGTACGTGGATGCGTTTAAATTAGTACCTCCATATGCTTGTCTAAACGGCAGGCTTCATGAGGCGAGGCGGGAGCACGCTGGATCTCGGCCAGGAGGACCCAGTCTACCGCTCGCCTGACCACGCCCAGCTCGCCGCCACTTCTACAGCCACGCTTCTTAGCACGCTGCCGCTTCGCCAATCGTGCTAAGACCAAAGCGAACTCCCCCTCCTCCCTCGGCGCCGCCACTCCCTCTCTGCCACCGACCCTTCTCTGCCACCATCACTTCTCTGCCACCAACCCCTCTCTGCCACCAACCTCCTTTCTACCACCACCCCCTCTCTACGTCCAACCCCTCTCTGCCACCACCAACCCCTTATCTGCCACCACCAACCCCTTATCTGCCACCACCAACCCCCTCTCTGCCCCCATCAACCCCCCTCTCTGCCACCACCAACCCCCTCTCTGCCACCACCAACCCCCTCTCTGCCACCACCAACCCCCCTCTCTGCCACCACTACCCCTCTCACTAACGTTCCATAGCGACGTCGACCACGTGGAGGCTCAGGAAAGTGGCCGTGCACCATTTAACCTACATGAACCACCACCGTTGGGCCGGTCGGTATTGCAATATTCCCACGCAATCGCAAAATCCGCGGCACCAGCCATGCCTCGCCCTCGTATCTTCGACGCCGCACTTCCGTAAATCGTTAGGGTGCTCTGTTTCCGGTGCCTTCTGGAGGAGGAGGAGGAAGTGGAGAGAGATGAGGGAGAAACCGATTGTTGATGGCGGTCATCGGTGTGAGTGTGTTGGTAGTGGAAGGGTTAAAGAGAGATCTAAAAAAACAAAGAGATGAGAGACACATGGAAGAGATAGGGATGCAGGAAGAGGGGAAATTTTATGTGTGTATATATGTGTGTGTGTATATGTATATATGTGTGTGTGTATGTATATCTGTGTGTATGTATGTATATATATATATATATATATATATATATATATATATATATATATATATATATATATATATATATATATATATATATATATATATATATATATATATGTGTGTGTGTGTGTGTGTGTGTGTGTATGTATGTATGTATGTATGTATATTTGTAAATCTTATCATCGGTTATATCCTAATACAGCATTGAAATGCACGAAAATTTACATTTATTGTCACGTGTCACTGACCTCACTGTTGTCATGATGTTTTTCAGATTAAGGGAATTAAGGCCTCCAAATGGGATTAGATTTCACAAAAAAAAAATGTTTTTTTTTATCCTATCTGAATGAAATATGGAAAATCTAATCAGTTACCTTTGATATTACCCATTTATTATTTCCTGTTTGTGCCTTTGACTCTGTGTGTGTGTGTGTGTGTGTGTGTGTGTGTGTGTGTGTGTGTGTGTGTGTGTGTGTTTTCAAGTGCTTGCGTGCGCATGAGAACCGGAAGTGGAATGAGGTTATGCAACTAGATGTGAGCAATTAAAAGTGAAATTCCAGGCAGCCATAATGTAAGTGTTAAAGAAATTTGACTCCTTCGAGGTGTTTTTCCATTCCCTCTTTTTTATCCACCTATTTCGTCCTCTCCTTCCTCTTACTCCCGCTCCTCCTCCTCCTTTCTCTTCCTTTTTGCTCATTTCTCCACCTCCTCTTCCTCCTCCTACTCCTACTGCTCATCCTCACTCATCCTTATCCTCAACCTACTTTCTCCTCCTCCTCCTTACTTCTCCCTCCTCATTTCTCCACCTCCTCTTCCTCCTCCTACTCCTACTGCTCATCCTCATCCTTATCCTCAACCTACTTTCTCCTCCTCCTTCTTACTTCTCCCTCCTCATTTCTCCACCTCCTCCTCCTACTCCTACTCCTACTGCTCATCCTCATCCTTATCCTCAACCTACTTTCTCCTCCTCCTTCTTACTTCTCCCTCCTCATTTCTCCACCTCCTCCTCCTACTCCTACTCCTACTGCTCATCCTCATCCTTATCCTCAACCTACTTTCTCCTCCTCCTTCTTACTTCTCCCTCCTCATTTCTCCACCTCGTCCACTCGCCCCTCGTCGAGACACCGCGACATGGGGCGCGTCTGAACGAGTGTTGGGTGACCTGAAGGACGCTCTAAGAGAGGAACGGACACTCAGCTCTCAAGGGCGTCTAGGGCGCTTAAGTCCTCCCTTCCGCTCCCCCTTTTTCTTTCCCCTTTCCCTTACTCCCCCCTCCCCCTCCCCCTCCCTCATTGGTTAACTGAAGGGAGGGGAGGGGAGGGGTGGAGTGGGAGGGGATGGGAGTCTCGCCATTTGACATTTGGCCTTCATGAGGCTGTACAGAGTTGAGTCATGAGGCCCGTCTGCATGACTACACCTTCGCCGGGGGAGGTATTTTTATCCGCGATACGCTATGGCACACGCAGGCAAGGTGTGGCGTGGGGCGGGGTGGTAGGTAAGGAGAGGGGAAGGGAAGGAAGGGAAGGGAGGGGGAAGAGAGAAGGAGGGAAGAAAGTAGGGAGGAGGGGGAAGAGAATAGGAAGGAGGGGGGAAGAAAGTAGGGCGGAGGGGAGAAGAGAATAGGAAGGAGGGGGGAAAAGTAGGAAGGAGGGGGAAGAGAGTAGAAGGAAGGGGAAGAAAGTTGGAGGAAGAGGGGAAGAGAGTTGGAGGAAGAGGGGAAGAGATTAGGAGGAAGGGGTAAGAGAGTAGTAGAGAGGGGGTAAGAGAGTAGGAGAAAGGGGGAAGAGATTAGGAGAGAGGGGGGAGAGAGTAGGAGGAAGGAGGTTAGAGAGTAGGAGGAAGAGGGGAAGAGATTAGGGGGCAGGGGGGAGTAGGAGGGAGGGGGAGAAGAGAGTAGGAGGAAGAGGGGAAAAGAGTAGGAGGAAGGGGGGAAGAGAGTAGGAGGCAAGGGGAGAAAAGAGTATGAGAGAGGGAGAGAGAAAGAGAGAAGAAAGAGAGAGAGAGAGAGGCGTGTGAATGTAAATCTCTTGATAAATCTTTCCATATCCCTTCTCATTACCGCAACTGAGCGGATGCTCGTGGACAAAGAATTGCCCCGTCGTTGATTTTTTCTTCCTCTCTTCTTCATCTACTTCTTCCTTTTTTCGTCATCGTTTCACTCCTCCTCGTCGCTTACCTGTTTCCTCCCTCTCCGTCTTTTCTTCGTTTGTCTGCCATGTCTCCTACCCTTCCCTCGTTCCCACATTCTGTCGTCGTTCCTTTCCTCCTCCTCCCTCGATTCCATACCCTTTCTTCGTTCCCTTTCTCCTCCTCCCTCGATTCCATACCCTTTCTTCGTTCCTTTTCTCCTCCTCCCTCGATTCCATACCCTTTCTTCGTTCCCTTTCTCCTCCTCCCTCGATTCCATACCCTTTCTTCGTTCCTTTTCTCCTCCTCCCTCGATTCCATACCCTTTCTTCGTTCCTTTTCTCCTCCTCCCTCGATTCCATACCCTTTCTTCGTTCCTTTTCTCCTCCTCCCTCGATTCCATACCCTTTCTTCGTTCCTCCTCTTCCTACTTCCTTTCCATGCCTTGTCTTCGTCTCTCCTCCTCCTCCTCCTCCTTCCTTCCATACCCTGTCTCCGCCCTCTCCCCCGCCTCCCTCGTTTCCATACCCTGTCTTATCCCTCCCTCCTCCTCTTCCTCCTTCCTTTCCATACCCTGTCTTATCCCTCTCCCCTCCTCTTCCTCCTTCCTTTCCATACCCTGCCTTCGCCCCCTCCCCCTCCTCCCTCGTTTCTATGCCCTGTCTTCATCCCTATTTCGTGTCTCCCCTTGATTTCCCCTCGTTCCCCTGTTCTCTCTCCTCCGTCTCCTTCTTCTTCTCCTCCTCCACCTCCTCCACCTCCTCCTCTTCCTCCACCTCCTCCTCATCCTCATCCTTCTCCACCTCCTCCTTCTCCACCTCCTCCTCCTCCTCCTCCTCCTCCTCCTCCTCCTCCACCTGCCTGGACCTGGCTGCTTTAATGTGCATTCCGACGAACGACGCAGGACGCCCGGATGCGCTTTATCGCATTGTATTGCACCGCATTAGGGCGAGGGAGTTCAATAGCGTCGTTAATCCTACATAAACTTTGGCCCGGTGTGACCATTACGGGGCGTGCGTGGTTTGGTGAGGGGTGGGGGGTGGAGGGGGGAGAAGGAGAGGGAAGCGAGGATTTTGGTTTTAATCCAGATTTATTTATGTGTTTGTTCGTTTATTTATTTATGCTTTCATTTTTTGTGTACTAGGTTATGTATTTGTTTTTGTTTATTTTTATTTATGTGATTGTGTATTTGTTTATGTATTTTTTTTGTATATTTGTTTAGTTCCGACATCCTTATCATATTAGTGTTATTTACTTCTCTACCTTTGGGTGAGGAAATGAGAATCCAATAGTAAATTTGTGTTTGAAAATAGAGTAGGCTACCTTCTATTTTTATGAACCAGGATCTATTTTGGAATTTCATTCAGAACAGACAGGTACTCATGTATTGAGTTGGAAATCCTAACATACACAGACAGGCACACAGATACACACACAGAGACGGGAGGGGAGGAAGTATTGCATTTCGTATTAAGCTTTTTCTTGGCATATAGCCATGCATTCATTTCATTCTTCTTCAATATGTCCTTCCTTCCCTTCTCTTTTCGTTCTTTATTTTTCCTTCCCCCCTTTTTTTCTTTCTTTTCTTCTACCGCTCCGTTGCTCCCTTTCGAATTTTTTCTCTTCCTTCCCTCCCCCATTCTCTCTTTCCTCCTTGTTTTCTTCCCTCCTGTTCCTTCTCCAACCTCCTCTTCCTTCTCCACCTCTTCCCCCCCGCCCTCCGTCTCCTCCCACGCTTCTTCATCTTTCCTCCTCCTCCGCCATCTGCCCTCCTCCTCCTCTCCTCCAACCCCGTCCCCAAACATGGTCGCAACGGTAAGCCTCTTGGCCGTAATTGAGCGGGCGCGCTAAGAGGCTCCGGGAGATGCAGGTCGATGCAGCATCCAATCCATCCCATCCATCGCGCCGTGATTTGCGTCGGCGGGGATGTTTGGGCTTGGCCTCCCTCCTCCTCCTCCTCCTCCGTTTCTTCCTTCCCCTCCTCCTCCCTCTCCTCCTCCGTTTCTTCCTCCTCTTCCGTTTCTTCCTCCTCCTCCGTTTCTTCCTCCCCCTCCCTCCCCCCTCCCCCTCCTCCTCTCCCTCTTCTCCTCCTACCTCATCCTCCCTCTTCTTCTCCCCCACCCCCCTCTTCTTACTCCTACTGCCACTACTCCTCCCTATTCCTCCCTCTTCTCTGCCCCCCCCTCCACCCCCTCGTCCTTCTCCTCACCCCCCTCTTCCTCCCTCCCGTCCTCTTCTCCCTCTTCCTCCCTCCCGTCCTCTTCTCCCTCTTCCTCCCTCCCGTCCTCTTCTCCCTCTTCCTCCCTCCCGTCCTCTTCTCCCTTCCTCCCCCTTTCTCTCCCGTCCCTCGTCCTCCCTCTTTTTCTTCTCTTCCGCCAGGTCGAGAGAGGAGTTTACAGTGCCTGATTTGGTCATGACGTCCAAGCGAAGGGAATTCGCGATTCATTCTGACACTTATCAATCTGGGTCCGACATCCCGTAATTGAAATTCGAAGCCTTTTTGTGATATATGGCAGTTGCCGTGACTATGGGTTGTGGAAGTGCCATAACTGCACCTGTGCCCGGCCTGTTTGCTTTGGTGTTTGTGTATAACACGCATGCGCGTGCTCTCTCGCTCACACATACGCACACACACACGCGCACACGCACACACACACACACACACACACACACACACACACACACACACACACACACACACACACACACACACACACACACACACACACACACACACACACACACACATACACACACACACACACACACACACACACATATATATATATATATATATATATATATATATATATATATATATATATATATGTACATACATATATATACACAAACACACACACACACCTGTGGCTATACCTTTTTATATAAAGTAGTGTTCATTGTTCATGGGCATGTTTCAAAATATGGTACACTGTAGTAATAGTTTTAAAAACAATATCTACAGCGGCGTCATAAAAAGTAGGTTGATTTTATTTCATTTTATTTTTGTCTCGCGTTTCACTCCAGGTAGACCACAGGCATTTACAAGGGTTGTATGACCCAGTGTAAATGATGTGTCGTCCCTCGTCTTTATTTCCGGTTTGCAGTAAATGTCAGACGAAACGGCACAACCGACAGCTTGATGAGAAATTGATGGAACTGTTAATTGTAATATTTAGAAGTTGTTTTATTTTATTATCTATGTACACGCTCTTATATATGTATACTTGGGGGTAAGGGTAAGTCCCCACTACCAGTTGAAAATATGTTGAAAATGCTATGTTGAATGTGTTGTAGCCGGGTTATTAATAGTGTTTGATTGGTATTATTCTCAGCCTGGGAGGGGTGTTTGGTTGTACTGGACATGTTCAGACGTGTATATGTAAAGAGAGCGAGAGAGTGAGTGAGAGAGAGAGAGAGAGGGAGAGGGAGAGAGTGAGGGAGAGGGAGAGAGGGGGGGGGGGCAAACAGGCAGGCGATAAGCTTGAGGTTTGAATGGGCACTGGAGACCCCAACCTGAGTTGAAGTTCAGCTACCAGAGCAGGGAGGTGAGCGGACAGGCACGCTAGATTGTACTGGAAGCAGTGCGGAATTGCGTGTGGGTTGCGGCCGGCGTCTGGATGGAGGGGAGGGGAGAATGCGCTGGAGAGGGGGGGGTGGAGAGAAGGGGAGGAAGACGTGTACGATCGGGAATGCATGCTCACTCACACCCACACACGCACATTCACACCAGCACACGCACATTCACACATATACACACATATACACACATACGAAAACGTGCACGCACGCACGCACGCACCCACGCAAGCTCGTTCAGATCCTTGGATGTAGCGGTGTATAAAGGCAGTGGAAGGATGGTGGGGGGTGAAGGGGGGCGAAAGAGGGAGAGGAAAGAACCTGGGGAAGGAGGAGGAGAGGGGAGGGGGGAGGGGGACTCTCCCGGCGCGTGTTCCTGGAGAAGTGCTTGCGTCCAACGGCCGTTCGCCTTTAATCCCGGCCGTTCGCGGATTTTCTGAATAAGATGCCTCGTGGATAATGTACGGGGGTGGAGTGGGGTGGCGGGGGGGGGAGACGGGTGAGGCGGATTTGCGTGTGTACGATTCTAGTTATGTATGTGTATGTTGGTAGATGAGTGTGTGTGGCAGGAGGGATGTGTGTGTGTGTGTGTGTGTGTGGATGTGAGTGATTTTGTGTGTGTGTACTCCCGGCACCTTAAGACTAAACTCCCCCCCCTCCCCTCACCAACACACTCCCCCTCGTTTCCTGAGCATCACCGCCGCCGGTCTGCCGAAGCTTGTCGAATCTTCGTTTTGGCGGCGTGCTCGACGCTTTATCTCTTGGCCTAGGCTATCCTCGACGCTCGGAATGCCACGTGCGCTGAATCGACAGCTTTATGTGCGAGCTCTCCCACGCCAGGCCGCGTTGGACTAAGCTTGGGTAAAGCTGTCCATTAGACCAGAGTCATGAGCACTTTTTCAAGTGGTTTGTGCACAGCAGTTGAAGCGCTGTACAGTTTCATTACCCGAGGGCAACGCGCTGCTGTTCATGCAGACCGTGTCATACAACAGCGAAAATGCACATTGGGAATGCAATGTTTAGCCAACGGGTTTCAATCGGTCCCACTGAAAATAACGAATGCGGTGAGGTTGATTATTATTTGTCATTAGAGTCTTTTCATTAATTAAATGAATATCAGTGGTGTCGCCATCACAACCCCCCTCCCCCCCACATACACGCCCCATCCCCCGTAGCTCTCCTCCTTCCAAGGCTGTTTTGTAGACGTGACAGTGTCAGAGGCGAAATGTCCATTTCCTGCCTGTCAAACAATGCGATATCTTACAGTAGCGCTTCGGTATTTTCCGCTCTTCTGAGTAGGCCCTGTTGTCGAGGTTGTGTTTGTTTGTTTTGTTTTTTCTTCTTCTCTTGTCTGGGATTCAAAATGTGTTATATCCAGTTGTTGTCTCTTCATTTTTATATTATTATTATTATTATTATTATTATTATTATTGTCACTTCTCAACAACGGATTTGGAGGTCCTTCACCCCCGTCGCAAGACCTGAAATCGATTCCCGAAGACATCGTCTGTCAGCCCGGTCTGGTTCCCGCAGTCTGGTTCACCAGGAGAACCCTCTCGGCTGTTCCTTGATCATATATTCCGCGATGTCTTCATTACCTCGCCGTCCCTCCCGTCCCGTCCCGTCACGGCCTGGCCCGTCTCGCTGCTCCGGGGATGAGATACGGCGGCCGTTATCTGTTGCGCCGCCGGGAGAGAGCGTATTGTATCGTGACGGCGGTTGTGTCGGGCTGCTTGGCCTTGGTTGTGTCTGGCGTGTGTTCCCTACTTTGGTTGGGGGAAGGGGGGGGGGGTAGTCGTTTTTTTTTTTTTTTTTTTTTTTTTTTTTTTTTTTTTTTTTTTTGTGTGTGTGTGTGTGTGTGTGTGTGTGTGTGTGTGTGTGTGTGTGTGTGCGCGTGCGTGCGTGTGTGTGCGCGTGCGTGCGTGTGTGCGTGTGTGTGTGTGTGTGTGTGTTTTCTCATCACTTAGGCCTAGGCTCTGCTCAGTTGGTAGTGAACGATGGTGGCAATACATGTCGACGAGTTTATATCACGTCATCGGCTGCCTAGCTGTCGTGTCAGGTGACATGGCACGGATGAGGGCGTGTCTCGTCCCTACGCGTCTCTGTAGTATGGATCTCTTCCTCTCCCCTGAGTGAATGACGTCATGGGGATACCTGTTGTTCTTAGTCTCTCTCTCTCTCTCTCTCTCTCTCTCTCTCTCTCTCTCTCTCTCTCTCTCTCTCTCTCTCTCTCTCTCTCTCTCTCTCTCTCTCGATATAACTTTAACTCTAACTCTAACTCTCTCCTTTCCCTCCTCCTCCTCCTCCTCCTCCCCCACTTTAGCCTAGGTGGGTAATGAGAGTGTTTGTGGAGTGGGTGGAGGAAGGCTTAAGAGATAATGCGGGTATGAGGAGTAGGAGAGAAGAGATAATCCACACTCGATGTTTGTTTGTGTGTGTGTATGTATATGTATATGTATATGTATATGTATATGTATGTATGTGTTTGTGTGCTTTTGTGTGTTTGAATAGGTTCGAGTGAAGTTGGTGCCATTTGTCATAATTGTCTTATAAGTGTTATTACGACCGCTATTAGTATTGTGTTAATGGTAATGAGTGCGAATGTTGTTTGACCGTATTATCGCTGGCGTGAATTTGTATTAAAAAAAACGTTGCCTCAATTGTTGTTGTGTTAATTGTGATGCGTCGTTTCCCACCGTGCAATTTATAAGTTCCTCCGGTATTGTTGATGGTGAAATTGGCTGAGAGAGAGAGAGAGAGAGAGAGAGAGAGAGAGAGAAGGATAGAGGAGGGATGGAGGATGGAGGGAAGAAGAGAGAGAGAGAGATGAAAGTGGAGCAGGAGTATGATGCTGCAGCGAGTGACGTCGGCAAGATAAGGTCACATGGGAGAGTGAGGTCAGGTGTAGGTTGACAAGATGACTCCCAAGAGACAGGTAAGCAACAGGGAAGGCAGAATGTGGGGGGTGGGGTGAGTGCAGGTAGCTGGTAGGTGGTTTAACAAGATATAGGAGGACAGGAGTAGATTGGAAGAAAAGTTGTGATTGAGGATTGAGACATGAACAAATTAATATGTATGTGTATGTGACTATAAATGGGTGTATATGCATGTATATCTGTGTGTATATTGTATGTGTGTAAGATTACTAAACACAAATCATCCACCGCGCTCTATCAAATTACACATATACATCCACACATCGACAGGGGGAGAGGAAGACTAGTAAATAATATGCTAATTCTCCAAGTGGTAAGATTAAAAGATATTTATCCATTACCATCATTGGTTATCCCTCTTGAATTCTGCAGGTTGTAGTTTCCCTGTAAGGCAGCGTCGGAAAGCCAGTAGGAGACCTGCAGCTCTCAAATTCTATCCGTTGGGATATCCAGAAAGGTCGGCCTCTCGGAAGGTATGGCTCGATTGAAGGGCATGAGGGCTGTATGGGGCAAGGCGAGGGCAGACGGCGATGCGGGCGGCCGGATGATGGACGGGCCCGCCTCCGTCTGATTGCCACACTCTGCCACGGCGGATACGAGTGACAGGCCTGCCCTCCCCTCCCCTGGCTGAGTCCCTCTTCCCAGACCCGTCCCCTTGTCCCTCGTTCTACCTCCCTCCCCTCCTCCCTCTCTCCCTGTTTGCCCCCCTTCTTTTCCCCTACCCTCTCCTGCCGTGTCTGTTCATCCCTTACTCTTAAGAGTTCCCTTTCTCCCTCTCCATGCCGTCTCACCTTCTCCCTGCACCTTTCTCCCTCTCTTCCTCTCCCTGCCTTGCATTCCTCTCCCTCTCTCCCACTCCCTGCCCAACCTCCCCTTAACTCATTCCCTCCCCCGCCTCCCCTTCTTCCTCTGCCTAGCCCTTCCCTTCCCTGCCCTCCCTTGCCACCGTGGTTCCCCTCGCGCCCTCTGGCCTCACCGTTCGATCGCCAATTTGTCTCGCGTCTCATCGGTGTCTCGGCGTCCCTTCCTCTGACGTCTGCCCTCGCGGTCTCTGTTTTGAGGTGCGTGGGAAATCACAGGAAAGGGAGGGCTGGCTCACGATCGTTTGGGTATTGCTTTTTGGATGAACGACGATTTTTTGTAGTTTGTGTGCGTGTGTGCGTGCTTGTGCGCGCCTGTTTTTTTGGTCGTGGTATCCATGCTTATTATTTGTTATTTGTACAAATTTATATATGTTCATGTCAGAATTATCTTCGTCAATTATTGGTGGATTCCAAAATATCTAACATTCGCCTACGCGTATGGTATGGCAGACAAGACTCGTATTGGACAGCGGGCATTTCGAGTGAACGTTTACAATTGGGCTGTCCTACCTAATTCGAATTGTGCATATAAAGGTACGAATCTAAGAAGACCTAGCGGATGGTTAAGCTTTTCCTGAATGATTTTTGAAAAGACTGAAGTCTCGCAAACCGAGGGAAACACATTGAACGAGTGATAAACAAATTTACAACAAATGAATTTGCATTACCCATTTTATCACAGTCGAATAATTAACTGTAATCCATTTTTGTGTCATGTGTTTTATTGTGGAAAATTGCTAGCATTGGAATGTTCATGATTTTAAGTTCATAGCTAACACCAGTAAGCCTTATATAAAAATACATTTCCGAAAAGACAGTAAAGTTTAAAGATGTTGTGCTTTCTGTTTTTAAGTGTCCCGTTGCTTGATGATGAAAATGTGAATAATCTTAACAAAATATCCTGGAAGAGGTAGTGAAATTCTGCATAAAACGGAGTGAGGGCTCTTGCGATTAGACGCAGTTGATCTCATGGCTGGGCTGAATCCCAATAGAATACCAAAGTATTCTTAGCCACAGGACTTTTTTTTTCTTTATTTCATTCTTCTTTGGTGGCTGTGTCCTCCCACTAATCGCGTCGAAGCGATTACGGAGCTGGAAGTAAAGAACTATCAGGCAGCAAGTTTTCCATTATAATTTCCGTTGTTCTTTTCAGTTAGCGGTGTGTGTGTATGTATGTGTGTGTGTATGTATGTATGTATGTATGTATGTATGTATGTATGTATGTGTGTTTTTCCCCGAATGTGACTAAATTTTTGAAGAACCGACTTCTATCCGATGAAGAGAATCTGTTTTTGTTTGACTTCTTACTTTCCTCTCGTAGCTTCGCATGCCTTACCCAGGGGTTTCGTGGACCGTGGCTTTACTTTCCGTCTCGAAGGCATGTGGATTTTGT
>NW_028234426.1:7771334-7781334 GCF_977035675.1 Penaeus japonicus | reverse complement strand
AATTATATAACCTGTGGGGGATGGATGCCGGGCGGGGGTAATCGCAGTGCATGACGTCTCGCGGGAATTGACTGGGAGACACACGGATACGTTTGTGTATGTAGGTTTATATATATATATATATATATATATATATATATATATATATATATATATATTATATAGGTTTTATATATATATATATATATGATAGATATATATATATATAGAGAGAGAGAGAGAGAGAGAGAGAGAGAGAGAGGGGGGGGGGGTTGAATCTGACATCCGGCGTCGTGCTTCGTGCTATGTCTGTGATGTCAAGAGTGACTGACTGCTCATAGGAAATATGTCTCGACCCTTCCTCTGTATAAATCCATGCGTATATGTATGTCTGTGTGTTTCTGTGTTCATCTCTTTCTCTCTCTCTTTCTCTCTCTCCCTCCCTCCCTCCCTCCCTCCCTCCCTCCCCTCTCTCTCCCTCTCTCTCTCTCTCTCTCTCTCTCTCTCTCTCTCTCTCTCTCTCTCTCTCTCTCTCTCTCTCTCTCTCTCTCTCTCTCTCTCTCTCTCTATTTTCCTCCCTCCCTCCCTCCCTCCCTCCATCCCTGTCTCTCTTAACTCTCACCTTACATTTCCCTCTCATTTCCCATCCTTCTCTTTCCCTCCTCTTCCTCCCCCCTCTTTCCCTTTTCCCCCTCCGCCATCTCCCTCTCCCCTCTCCCCCATTTCTCCATCCATCCATGATGGATGCATGATAGAATGACATTTCAAAGGTAACATATAATAAAAAAACAGAAAAGAAATCAGAGAAGGCTTTTATTTCCTTGTTTTGTATTTCCTCCTCCTTTTTTTTTCTTCTTCTTCTTTTTCCTTGTCTTTCTTTGATGTTGCGGTGTATGATTTATCTGTTCTGAGTGCGTGGAGGAGAGGCGGAGTTTCGTTATGTAATATTTTTTGTTGTGATTTTCTTTAGACTTTTTGTATGTTTTTTTTTTATTATTATTATTGTCTTATATTTGTTTGGATGCTCTTGTTTTTTTTTACCATTGTCGTTGTTGTTGTATCTGCTGTAGCTGTATTTCTCAAATACCAGAGTTTTGATTTTGATTTCTTGCGATTGTGATAGTGGTAGTTCCTTGAAAATACACTATATTCCATTCCTCAGTGTAATGATTCTCTTCTATAACTCTCATGATTACTTTGTATTGGTTAAATAAGAGTGTCATTTATGCTGTTTGTATGTGATATATGTGTGACGCAACCGTTGTTGATTCAGTTGATATACGAGACAGAACGTCCTTAAAGACATCGCCACTGACAGATTGATTTGCGCTTGAATTTGTTAGTGATGTCTAATCCTCCCCCCCCTTCTCTCTCTCTCTCTTTCTTTTTTTCTCTCTCTTCTTCCTCTCCCACTCCCACTCCCACTTCCTCTCCCTCTCCTTTGGTATTCCTGGGGGAAGTTTACCCGGTCATGCATATTGTGCAATTACCCCCCTCCCCTCCCCCCCTCCCCCCTTGAAAACCAACTCATTTAATTTCCAAATAGCGGATGTTGGTACGCTGTCTTTCCTCTGTGGCATTTTCCGACGCTCCGAGTCGGCGAAACACCTGCCCGCCTGATTGTCTCTCCGGCGATGATTGGCGGCGATAAGAGCATGATAACAGTCGACTTGTCCAACCATTTCCTTCCTGCTCCTTCCTTCTTGCCTTCGGGAATTTCATGATAGCGAACCTCCTGTACTGCTGTTACTGAAGCTTGTCTGTGCGGCCGTGGCAATGATAGGTGGTCTGTACATGCGCACGCGAGCACAAACACCTGCATGCACGCGCACACGCGAATAAATACGTACACACACACACATACATACACACATACATATAAAAACTCACTAACACACACGCGAACAAACACGTATAGACACACGCATACAAATACTCACTCACTCACTCACTCACTCACTCACCTACTCACTCACTCACTCACTCACTCACTCACTCGACACTCACTAAGGAGCAAACAATTATCCAAGCAGCAAAACCAGTAGAAAAACAACTACGGCACAACGCGAGGTCACCTTGTAATTGTGGCAACCAACGGCAAACAATGGCAAAACGAGGTCGGGGGTTAAAGGAAGACAATAGATTGTCGTAGGAGGCTGAGGTTTTCCCTTTTGTCGAAGGAAGTCAAGAATGGAGAGAGGGAGGGGGAAGGAGGGAGAGAGGGAGGGAGGGAGGGAGGGGGATGGGGGAGGAGAAGGACCGAATGGAAGGATGTTGTGATGATGGTCGTAGGCTAATTGGTCGTGATTCGTCGTCTGTGTGTTTGTTTGTTTATTTACGTGGGTATTTTCGTGGCTATAAGCGCATATTCATCTATCTCATCTATCTAGGTAGCTAGATAGCTACCTAGATAGATGAGATAGATGAATATTAATCTGTGTATGATATGATATAATACAATATGATTTAATACTTCATTGGTGTCGTGATCAGCGTGAACTAATATCTATTCTTTTTTTGACTTTGCAGGTACAGAAAGGAGTCCTACTGTCTGCGTGTAGCGTGAGTAATAAAAAAAAAAAAAATAAAAAAAATAAAAAAAATACGTCTCATTTTCGATGTTTTTTTTTTTTTTTTTTTTTTTCAAGGATTCTGTTACAAAGAGAATGAAGACAAAAGATGAGGGTTATTTTATGGCTGTGAATACAGAGGGGAAAGACAGATAGACAACCAGGCAGAGGTACAGTCAGAATGACATTTCAAAGACAAAGCGACCGACAGAAAGACAAACAGACAGACAGACAGGGAAAGAGAGACGAGAAGCGAAGCGCAATACTTCCTGCTAATGAACGATCCTCCTAATTGACGCGAGAGAAATTCCGAGAACTTGGGCCATGCATCATGTGTCATCACCGGATTAAACAAACATCATTCGTCAGAGGCGTGTTGCCTGTTGTCTGTGTGAACTGAAGCGAAGGAAACAGGACGTTGAGGTCAGTGTTAAAACCTCCCTCTCTCCCTCTGCAAAAAATCATTTAATTCAAATAGCGATTTGGTAACGGTCTTTCCTCTGGCATTTTCCGTCCTCTCCGTCGCGAAACACCTCCCGCCTTTTATCTCTCCGCGATGAATGCGCGATAAACATAATAAATCACTGCCCAACCTTTCCTTCCTGCCCTCTCATTCTTGCCTCGGGAATTTCATGATAGGCGACCTCCTGTACTGCTGTTACTGAAGCTTGTCTGTGCGGCCGTGGCAATGATAGGTGGTCTGTACATGCGCGCGCGAGCACAAACACCTGCATGCACGCGCACACGCGAATAAATACGTACACACACACACTACATACACACATACAATATATAAACTCACTAACACACACGCAACAACCTATAGACACACCATACAAATACTCTCTCACTCATCTCACTCACTCACTTCTCCTACTCACTTATCACTCACTCACCTACTCACTCACATCCACTCGACACTCACTAAACAAACAATGTCAAAGCAGCAAACCATAAAAAACAACTACGGCACAACGCGAGGTCACGCCATGTGTAATTTGTGCAACCAACGCAGAACAATCAAAAAACGATCGGGGTTAAAGGGAAGACAATAGATGCGAGTAGGCTGAGTTTTCCCTTTTTCGAAGGACGTCAAGAATGGAGAAGGAGGTGGAAAGAGGGAGGGAGGGTAGGGAAGGAAGGAAAGAGGGAGGTAAAAAATAGTATCAACTACATAGTACAGTTACTAAAATTCTCGTATGTATCATCTTATTGTCACATGTGAGTTCAATATTTTTTTTATCTGCAAATACACTGCTAAAGTTGGTAAAAGTATAATGAAAGAAATTCAGATATTTTAAAAGATGATAGTTGTTAGTTGCTAATTTCACTGCCATCAAGTTCTCAAAAGGTTTTAAAGAGAGGCTAAAGACGATAGGGTGATGATAGGTGTAATGTCATTTTATTATCTTTGAGATAATCCCTTCCTGTCAAAGGTTTTGAATATAGTACTGAGAATGTACTTCAGTTGAAATGTACATTGTGACTGAGGACACTTATAACTCACATTGTGTTACACGCACATGCCCATGCACGCACGCACGCAACCACACGTACATGTGTACACGTACATACAAACATTCAAACTCACGCATCCCACTCACATAAACACTCACTCACTCACTCACTCACTCACTCACTCACTCCAGTTGTGAATGCACATGACGATTGCGATAAGCTAATTAAAGTCACTTGAGTTAATGAAAACTAAAGACAAATATGCCTGCAGTTATTTACCCAATCCAAATGCGCCAATTAAAGTTAAATTCACCTTGTACGATGATGGTGATGAGTACGCGAGAATGAGTACGTTGTGATGAGTACGCGGGTCTGTAAATGAGTCAAGCTCTCCGTTAGGAAATGATTCACTGATTGCCACCTAGCTGTATGTACGTTCGTGCGAGTGGATGTGTCACTTCCTTTGCGGCGCCTGTGGTCTTTTGCCGTTTTTTACCTCTTGCATCCCGCAACCTCTCGCTCTTGGCGTTGGTATCGTCGGCTTGCCCTCTCCGGCGCTCACTGTCTCTTTTATCTCTCTTTTTATGTATCTTTTTCTATATCTCCTTTCTCCTGTCTCCTCTTCTCTCTCTCTCTCCTCTCTCTCTCTCCTCTCTCCCTCCCTCCCTCTCCCTCTCCCTCTCTTTCTGCCTCTCCATCCCTCTCTCTCTCCTAAAAAACATTTTTTAATAACTCATTCATATACAAGGTAAACGAGGCAAGACGATGGTCTTTCATTGCAACGCATAAAACTTTCGACATCGCCTCCTTTGCCCCGTGTTCACCGGTGGAGAAGAAACAGAAGAAATGGAAATAGAAAACCCATTGGAACACCATTTCTTTTCTTTTCTTTTCTTTCTGTTCTTTCTCTTTTTTTTTTTTTTTTTTTGTCCCCTGTGCCAGCGAACCCAATTGCGAATTGCATTGTGCATTCCTTTAGGAAATATAGAATACATCGCATGGCAAGACTGAGGCAAACGTGACGGCGCGACGCGAACGCGGTTCCAGGTGGTGGGAATTCGACCGACGACCCGCTTCGCCGTGCCGCGCCGCGCGACGAAGAGTTTGGCACTGAGGGCATTCCGAGCTTTGTGGTGGATTAGTTATTTATTTTTTATTTTTTTTTATTTCCGTGCTTTTCTCTCGCTTTCCTACTTTCTTTCATTGTCTTTATTTCTTTCTGTGTCTTTTTCTCTCTATCTATCTATCTATCTATCTATCTATCTATCTATCTCCTGAATGCATATCAGAGCATATATAGTAATGATTGTTTATTTATTCATTTATTTTAGATTTTGTCAAATTTCATGAAACCCGAGACTCGAAAGCTCCAGATTATCCAGTACGAAGAGAGAGAGAGAGAGAGAGAGAGAGAGAGAGAGAGAGAGAGAGAGAGAGAGAGAGAGAGAGAGAGAGAGAGAGAGAGAGGGGATTAGAACGAGGAGAAGGAGAAGGAGAAAAGGCGAAATGCGTGCGTGCTCGAGCGGCAAAACGGGCGACGCCGCGATCGATTCCCGCGAGTCTTTGAAAGCGGCGGCAGTCAAGTGGTCGGCGAGAACCGCTTCTCCCCCCCCCTTTCCCCCCCTTCTCCCCATCACCCTCTCCCTCTCCTTCTCTCTCTTTGCTCTCTTTATTCTCCTATGTCTCCTCTCTCACTTTGCTCCCTTTGTTCTTCTTTATCTCTTCTCTTTTTTTCACTCTCTCTCTTTCTCTCTCTCTCTCTCTCTCTCTTTCTTTCTCTCTCTCTCTTTCTCAATCTCTCTTTCTCTCTCTTTCTCTCTCTCTCTCTTTCTCTCTCTCTCTCTTTCTCTCTCTCTCCTTCTCTTCTTCCTTTTCCTTCCCTTTCCCTCCATTCTATTTCTCTTTCTTTTTTTCCCTTTTCTTCCCTTCTCGTCTCTCTATATTCCATCATCTTTGCTTTCCCTTCTTCCATCCCTTATCCCCTTCGTCTGTCACACTCCCTCTCCCTCTCCTTCTCCTTCTGTCACACCCTCTCTCCCTCACTCTCCGTCCTCCCTTTACTTTCTCTCTCTTCCTCTCTCAGCTCTTCCCTCTTTCACTCCCTCCTTCGACGCCTTTGCCTTCATTGCGCTCTTGCCGGAGCTTTTCTCGATCATCATTCTCGTTCTCTTTTCCTTCCGATTGCTTCTCGATGTTCGCGTGTTTGTCTCTTATGTAGTCTTATTTATTTGAGTCTGACCTCTGACCTTGTCTGTTATTCTCTTTTCTCTCTTTAACCAGCACTTTACCATTGTCTGTCATTGTCCATTCGTCCGTCTCTCTCTCTCTCGTTCTTTCTCTCGTTCTCTGTCTCTTTCTCCTCTCTCTCTCTCTCTCTCCCTCTCCCTCTCCTCCTCCTCCTTCTCCTCTCCTTTCTCCCTCTCTTCCTCTCTCCCTCTCTCTCTCTCTCCCTCTCTCTCTCTCTCTCTCTCTCTCCTCCTCTCTCCCTCTCTTCTTCTCTTCCTCCCTACCTCCCTCTCTTCCTCCTCCTTCCCTCTCTCTCTCTCTGTGTGTGTGTGTGTGTGTGTGTGTGTGTATTGTCAGATATTAAAATGATCCTTGTCGCGGATGGCTGAATTGCAGAGGCCAATACAGGACATTTAAACGATGAATATACTCTACGGGAAACTCCGTCCTGTTTCAGTTAATGATTTGAGAGTTCCCGTTACAAAAGTGCATTACCTTCTTAGAATCATAGCTGAGACTCATATGTGGTAGCATGTAATCCGAGTGGGTAATTGGCTAAAAGGGTACCTAATACTCGGGGATATTTGATAAACAAGATATATGAAAGAGTTATAAACCCTTCATCGTCATTTACAAGTTCTGTAGCTTATCCTGGCCTCCTTTTATTCCAAGCGTATGGATTGAAAGTATATATCACCAAATGTGTGTGTGTTTCTGTTTGTTTACGTAAGTGAACGAGTTTGCGTGAGTACGTGAGAGCCCGTGCGAGAGTTTATGCGATGAATCTAAGTTGCAAATTTATATCTAATTAAGATAGACTCTTGTAATCCTTAATCATCATATGTATTAAACACATGCTCTGGGCCATTATGTTCACTTTATATGATTTTATATGATATGTACATGCACACAGCCAATTAACCTTACCTTATAATATCAAGTGACATATCGCAGATATTATCCGCTATACTAGAGTAGCCGTTACAAATAGATCAAACAATATATATAAAAAAATAAAGGCGACAGCGTATTGTCCTGGGGAGCCTCAGCCTGCCTTCTCCATCTCAGCTCTTTCAGCGTCACTCTGTTGATGTTACTTGTAAGCAGACGGGTGTGTTGTTCCGCTCGTTGTTGGATGTTGCTCTAGACTCGTTTGCATTGTAGTGGCTAATACACGGAGGTGTTTGTCTGCTGGGCTCACCTGCTTTATGCCGCTCTGTTGAACTCCGTCCTCTTTTTGTTTTATTAATTGCAAACTGCAGTTAGATCTTGTCTTGATGCTGAGCTGATGACGACCCATTGATGAAACGCTAAACTTTATATCCGGACTTCTTATTAGAAAGTCGCTAGACGTCAAATCATATCCCGAAGAGTAACCCGAAATCGTCGTCCGAATGGAATATGTTCCTTTTTCCGGCTCACTTACTCCTGCAACCTTGCAGCCTTGACATTGGAGATGTATAGCGTTAGACCCCCCCCCCCCCACACACACACATACACAGACACCGATTCTGCGTTCATTCGATACTTCATGGCAGTTTCCGGAGCGCAACAGTGGCCGATGGTGTTGACGGATTGCGTTTTGTGTGTGTGTGTGTGTGTGTGTGTGTGTGTGTGTGTGTGTGTGTGTGTGTGTTGCAAGTTGAATTTTTCCTTCCTTTTTTCTTTGCTATCTTTTTTTCTCCTTCTTCTCCGTTTACGTATTACTATTATTGTTTATTCTCTTCTTTATATACCTTTTCCGAGATCTATAAATCAGCATCAGGCAATACGTCGCCTCCCGTGGCACTGGCTTGCATTAATAATGTTGATATGGATTTATTGAGAAAGAACTAGGTCAGTGAAGTTGAAGTTGCATACCTGTGTAGATGCAAGTGTGAGGATGTATGTATGTGTGTTTGTGAGTTTTCTGCGACCACGTGTCTTCATTTGTATGTGTGAGTTTACTTGTCTCTTGTCTTTGTGAGTATGCTACGTCTGCGTGTCTGCGTTTGTGTGAGTATTTGTCTTTGTGCATGTGGCAGTTTACTTTATTCTGCGTCTACATGTCTACGTTTCTCTGTGTGCATGTGAGTCTCTCTCTCTCTCTCTCTCTCTATTCTGCCCGTGTCATTCTGCTATGTGGCTTTGTTAATGTTTGGGAAGCGGTGTCTTTGTATTGGATGTCTTTGCTTGCTTGCGTTTGTATATTTTGAAGTGTTTTTTTTTTCTTCTGTCATATGTACATCCGTTCCATTTCACGACCGCAGCCAAACTGATTGGCTTCAGTAGATATATCATCGGAAGGTTTACTTATCTCTAGTTATTTTGTCCTAGAGATTAAAGATAAGATATTCTGGTAACTACCTGCCGCTTCAAAGACGCCGTGGTCTAGTTGTTACCGGTTGGGATGGGGGTGGGGGTGGGGGGTGGAAAGGAAGATTGAGGGGAGAGGGAGAGGGAGAGGAAGAGGAGTTGGAGGGGAAGAAGGAGTAGGGGTGAGGATAAGGGATAATGAAGGGGTCGGGGTTGGGGAAGTGAGGGAGAAGGGAAGAAATAGGAAGGAGGAGGCGAAGAGGGGAAGGGGAGTGACAAGTAGAACGGGGAGGGGGAGGGACAGGAGATAAGCATTCTCTCCTTTGGTGCTTCGTGTTGACGGGATATTGAGGGAATACCGCGTTGAAACGACAAGTCTACTTTATTTTGTCTGCTTTATGTACGTTTTATGGTTTGTTGCTTTTGATTTGACTTTGTTTCATACTGTATCAACCGTATACTGTTGTCCAAGGTATATTGCATCACTGTACAAATTACGGCGCTCACAATCTCTCCCTTACTTTTTTATCACTCGGAATTGTTGGTATTATCAGGCTTCTCATATCACCTTAGCATTTATTACGTAACCCCCCTCCCCCCACTACTCCCTCTCCGTCCTGTGGTTGACAAGATTAAGGATGCTTTGGTCCCCTCGTCCTTAGGTGTGTGTGTGTGGGGGGGGGGGGTAGGTTTGTAGCATCAACAAATATATAGATAAGTGAATGGATATGTTAATGGAAGGAACATTATTGATCTATTCATTTGGTAGCTCGGATGGAGGTACAGGCTAGGGAAGGGAAAGGAAAGGAGAAAGAGAAAGAAAAACGGAGAGTGATGTGAAGGAGAGCAGATGTCTATTATTAGGGGCTAGACGTAAACAGTAGGTCTCGCTGCTTACACTCTGAGCTCTCCTTACCTTCCTTCCCCCTCTTCCTCCTCCACCTCCTCCTCCACTTCCTCCTCCTCTTCCCCCTTCCAGCCCCAGACCATCCGCCCTTCCCTCTTCCCTCCCCCCAGCTCTACTCCACCCCCATATAGTTTTCTAGAGTCGTTGTGGTATGTCCCATGCTGAATGGCACTCCTCACTTGTACTTTAACGTAGACCCACTCTTATTATTTATGAACTCCTTCCACCTTTCCCTCTCTTTCTGCAACCCACTCCATAACTTTTTCTTGGTTGATAAACAAGAACGGGGTAACGACGTGCCAATGTTATCTTTCGGTATTAACACAGTAATATACACACACATTCTCACTTTCTCTTCCTTTCTCCATCTCATTCTTTCTCTCTCTCTCTCTCTCTCTCTCTCTCTCTCTCTCTCTCTCTCTCTCTCTCTCTCTCTCTCTCTCTCTCTCTCTCGCTCGCTCTCATGCGATTATTTATATATCTCTGTACATCTTCCTGGGTGACCTGAATGGATATTAGCGCCAAGTTTCTTCCGCATTGTATTGACTTTTTCTTGCATCATGTG
>NW_028234426.1:7761334-7766334 GCF_977035675.1 Penaeus japonicus | reverse complement strand
GCCCGTATCCATTAGAGCCATAAACACACACGTCATTCGCCAGTCGGACGTACCTTGACTCTCGGGTGCCGGGAAATGTTGCTTGTCGAGGCTCTCTCGCTGACCCCTCGGTCTCGGTGCTGGGGTCGCCCCCTTTGGGTAAGACACGCCCCGCCTGTTTGTTTGCTCGCAGGCTCGTGTGTACTCTCTCACTCTCTCTCTCTCTCTCTCTCTCTCTCTCTCTCTCTCTCTCTCTCTCTCTCTCTCTCTCTCTCTCTCTCTCTCATTTCTTTTTGTAACTTTAACCTGTATAATAATTTTCGCCCTGTTTATTATGCAAATGCGTCTATATGTCTTCCATTGTTGACATGTGCTTCAGGTCAAATTTATTTTCTAGAAAGAAAGGGTACACTTATTTTGATATCGTGCGTTATAGGATGCAAGATGGTAATTATGGAGGATTATGGAGCCTCTTGTGTGCGTGTGTCACTCACTCTCACTCACTCACTCACTCACTCACTCACTCACTCACTCACTATCACACACTCTCTCTTTTTTTCTCACACTCTCCCGTCTCTTTCCCTCCGTCTGCCTATCTGCGTGTGTGTGTGTGTGTGTGTGAGAGAGAGAGAGAGAGAGAGAGAGAGAGAGAGAGATTCCTCTCTTTGGCCCAGGCAAGATATTTGGGATTCAAGACGTGTTTCGCGACATGTCTGTGTGTTCGTGCGTGCCCTCTTCAAACCCCTCCCTCTCCCCTTCTCCCTCCCCCAGTCCCCTAGTCCCCTAGTCCCCTGGTGGGCAGGATGCATGACCATAGAGAGCGCGAAGGTGCGAGACAACAGGAGCGCGTCCTTCCGGAATGGGAATTGCCTTCCTCGTCGCCGGAGTGGCTGCTGCTCGCTGATATCTCTGTCTTATCAGTATCCTTATGTCTGTGTTGCGTGGATAGCAGTGGGGATATATATATATATATATAAGATTTTCAGATTTTTCTTCTTCATTTTTTATTTAGTGCTCCTTTTCCTTTTCTTTTTTTTTTTCTTATGGCGTTATCGCTCGTTATCGCTCGCTCCGCCTTCTCTTCTTTGTTCTTTTACTTCTGCGGATTTATGATTTTTTTTTATTCTTTTCGAAAAGACATTTCTTTCTCCTTAAATTTTCCTGTTTACTCTCCTCCTTTCTCTGTCCTCTTATGCAGTTTGTGCTGTGTGTTGGATTTTTCTCTTTGTTTTGATTAGTCATTTACTCTATCGTAATTTTTTTTTCTTTCTTGATAAAGAGAGGAATTGATATATTAATATATTTTATGGGTTTCTCTCTTTGTTAAAGCAAGAAGAGAGCAATAACATTGATGATAATGGTGGTAATCTTATCTTTGTAATCTCTTAAGAAAAATTAAACTATCAATCTACTCTTCCTCTTCCTCTTCCTCTTCCTCTTCCTCTCCTCGTCCCCAGCATTAGAGGAAAGGAAAGGAAAGAAGAAAGGATAACGAAGAGAATCCTCGGTGTATGTGTGTGTGTGGGGGGGGAGGGGGTAGTAAAAGTCATGGGGATGGGTATCATTGATCCTTGTTCTGTGTTTGTCTGTGTGTATTTTTTGAGGGGATATTCGGGTGAGGGCTTGTGCCTTGTGTGTTTTCATTCTTGTTTTCACCGTGGGCGTGGGTGGGTGTACATGCTCGCAATATATATATATATATATATATATATATATATATATATATATATATATATATATATATATAGAGAGAGAGAGAGAGAGAGAGAGAGAGAGAGAGAGAGAGAGAGAGAGAGAAAGAAAGTAAGAAAGAGAAAAAAGAGAGAGAAAGAGAGAAGAGATATGCATGTATGCGTGTAGGCCTATACGTGTTTACATGAGTGCGTTCTGTGCGTCTTTGGAGCGATGGATCTGCTTGACCTGTCGATCCGCCCGGAAAAAGTATGAGACTCGGTATGAGGAAGACTTTCTCGGAGGCTGCAGGGGCCACTGTAGGAGAGGAAGGTGCTAAGATGAGATTAGCCTCCTGGCGCGACCCGGTGTAATCAGTCGTGACTTTGTTTTTGTCTTTTTTTTCGATTTTTCTCTTTCTTTCTTTTTCTTTTTTTTTATTATTTTATTTTATTTTATTTTACTTTTTATTTTTTCATTATTATTATTATTTTTTTGGAATGGGACTGCGAGATATTAGAATGGGGGGGGGGAGGAGTGAGAAGATTTGTGTGTTTGTGTGTGTGTGTGCGTTCGTGCGTGGGTGTGTGCTTTATAATGATGTAGGATGGTATAAGAGGATAGAAAATAAAAGAGGCAAAAGGGAAGAGGAGAGAAGGACAAGAAGGAGCTGCACCCTGATACCAAAGAGGTTAGTGTCGCGAATGAATAATTTGGCAGTTCCGCAGGGTGTGTGGACGGTGGGGGTGCGGGGAGGGGACCAGGTGGGGTGGGGGGGTCATTGATTAATGGCTGTGGGGCAATGGGAGAGTGGAGGGCTTGCGTTCAGCCCCCCCCCCCCCTCCCCCCTCTTCCTCAGATTCGATAAAGAATGAGAAAGCCGGAGAAAATGAATGGAAAATTTTTGTTATCCTCTTGAGGGAAAGGGGAGGGAAAGAGGGAGGGGGCAGAGAGGACAGGAATCGGATAGAGAAATTATGATAATGACAATTAATGGCATGCCTTGAGATAAATGACACTTTCCATTGATAAACGATGACCCTGTTGGTAGCAATGCAAGATTACGGATACGATCATCTTGCATCTATTGATTTGGACTGATCGATACAGATAGAGATACAGACATAGATATACCGGTATGGTTCCAAGTGTCAGAAAGTGCCTCCCGGGTGATACGGGCGTGGGATGAGGCCAGAACCGGGATGAAAGTGGTGCTGCTGCTCTCGGTTCAGGATGCAGAGAAACGTGTGCTGTGCATGCTTGCAGAGAAGGATGTATGTGGTGACTGAAAGCACTGGATTGAATGTGGGATATGTTTATGGGTGTGCGTTTGTGTGTGTGTGTGTGTGTGTGTGTGTGTATTTTCTTTCTTTTCTTTTCGGGTGTGATCATCGTTCGGGATTGCAGCATCTGTGAACTACATTGGAGTAACATGTGTGAACTTGTACGGTTGATTGAATAATTGAATCGGTGATTGAAGACAAAATTATTTAGCTTTATCTAGTGTGATGGAATGAGGCTTTTTGGAGTTGGCTTGGGAATGCGAGTAGCTCTGTGACGAACAGATGCTAATATTACTATTATTATTTGTAGTATTTATTTATTTGTTATTTACTTATTTTTTCAAATTTCTTTGCAGGTACGGTGTGATCTCGGGAGGAAGAAAGTGTCCCGGCATGAGTGAGTGATTGCGCTCTTCGTTATGTATTGTCTGATTTAATGATTGGGTTAGATTGTCTTTTCTCTCTCCTCCTCTCTCCTCTCCTCTCATCTCCTCTCTTACCTTTCCTTCTCTCTCTCTCTCTCCTCTCTCTCTCTCTCTCTCTCTCTCTCTCTCTCTCTCTCTCTCTCTCTCTCTCTCTCTCTCTCTCTCTCTCTCTCTCTCTCTCTCTCTCTCTCCCTCTCTCTACCTCTCTCCCTCTCCCCCTGTCAGCAAGCGGTCAGGCGAAAGGGAGAAAGGGCCTGGGGGAGGGGGAGGAAAGGGGAAGGGAGGGGAGGGCTCGGACGTCGTCGCACATTGCAGTGTTTGGGAACTCATAACATCGCTTCATTTCCAAGCATCCATTTCCCTCGGACTCGCTCATTGTTCTTCGCTTTGGCGCTGTCTAGTTGCCGGAGGGAGGGGGAGGGAGAGAGGGAGGGGGGAGGGGGGAGGGGGGAATGAGAGAGGGAGGAAGGGAGGGGGGGAAGGAGAGTGGGAGGGAGGGAAAGAAAGAGAAAGAGAGGAGGAGGAGTGGGGGGGAGTAGAGAGAGAGAAGAGGAGGAGGAGGAGGGAAGGAGAGAGAGAGGGACCTCCTCTTTTTTTTTCTTGGGGGGGGGGGGGGGGGTGAAATTATTTCTTCACCGCCTCATTCCTTTTTTATCTTCTCTCGTCATCTTTTTATTTCATGCTTGTTTGTTCTTCATTCTCACCCTTCTTCCATGATCCATATATTCTCTTTCCGATTACCATCCAATCCACATACATATTATCTCTCTCTCTCTCTCTCTCTCTCTTATTTAGTTATTTTGGGCAAACTTCACGGAAAATGGATATTTTTGTAAGCGTTATTACAGAGGAAATGTGAACTAAGTAATCAAGCGAGAGAGAGAGAGAGAGAGAGAGAGAGAGAGAGAGAGAGAGAGAGAGAGAGAGCGAGCGAGCGAGCGAGCGAGCGAGCGAGCGAGAGAGATGAATTAGTAATATCGCTTCCGAGAGACGTAATTGCCCCATGTTAATACACGCCCGATCTTGAGATTATATTATTAAATGTTTGGCTTGGGCAAATGAGCAGAATTCTGGAGATAAACAGCTCGCTCGCGGAGTTGGGTGGGGGGGGACGAGCGACGTGGGGAGGGGGTTGAGGGGTAGGGGGTTAAGCGACTGAAATCTGTGCAGAGGCTGCGTAATGCTAGCCCGTGCATAATTCCTGGTTAATATTCGCTTCTTTCTCATCTCCGTTTGTTTCTCTTTCTCCCTGATTTCCCTTATTCCCTCATCATCATCATCATCATCATCATCGCTATCCTCCCCGTTCCTTCCCGATTTTATTTATTTATTTATTATTATTATTTTTTTATTTTTTTATACTTTTCTCACCCGCCTTTCTCCCCTTTTTTGCACTTTCCCCTCCTCTTCCTCTTTCTCTTCCTCCTCCTTCCGCCTGCCTCTTTCTCCCCCTGCTCCCACCTCTTCCTCCTCCTGCTCCCTGCTTACACTTCCTCCCTCCTGCCTCTTCTTCTTCCTTCTCCTCTCTCCTGCCCTCACCTGCCTTCTCCTGCCTCCTCCTTCCTGCCTCCTCCTCTTACTCTCTCCTGCCTCCTCCTCTTCTTCTCTCCTGCCTCCTCCTCTTCTTCTCTCATGCCTCCTC
>NW_028234426.1:7746334-7753834 GCF_977035675.1 Penaeus japonicus | reverse complement strand
ACGCGTGTGAACATCTCGTCGTCTCCGGTCCGCCTTATTGGCGTGGCAACTCGCGATCGGCGGCTGCCCTCCATGTGCCGGCCGGCGGCGCTGCTGCTGCTCCGTCGCCGCCGCACCGTTACGCGCTGGACGGAAGGGGGGGGGGGTTGTGGGGGTCCGCGGGCGGGGGAGAGGGGAGGGGGTGGAATGAGAAGGAGGGAAATCATGTTTAGAAATTATAGATAAAGGCGAAGGGAGGGAAGGGAAAATGCAGGGAAATGGACGGGGAAGGGGGGTAGAGAGAGAGAGAGAGAGAGAGAGAGAGAGAGAGAGAGAGAGAGAGAGAGAGAGAGAGAGAGAGAGAGAGAGAGAGATGCATAAACAAATTGATGAAAATGGATAAAGGAGAAGGAAAATGGACGGAAGAGAAGAGAAGGGGGAGGTGAAGGATGGGATTAAGTAGGAAAACATTGGTTGTAATTTGTTATTATTGTTTTTGTTTTCGCTGTTTAAAGAAGTGGTTGTTTATTCTAGAGAAATTGCTCGACTTAAGTGCATTTGATGGCTTATAAAATGGAATAAGATATTCAAGAGGTAACTGTTAAGAGGTCCCGACGGAGGGGAGTTGAGGGAGGAAGAGAAATAAAAAAAGAAAAGGAAGGAGAAGGAGAAGGTAAAGTTAGAGGAGTGGGTGGAGGGAGGTAAGTCTGGTGAGTAATTGAGGCGCGTGTCCCACTAACTCTATAGGCCGAGTAGAAGCTAATGAGTCTCCAGTCTCCCCTCCCCTCCCCTTCCTATCTTCCCCTCCTTCCTCCCTTTTCCCCCTCCTCCTCCTCCCCGGATCATTCCCATTTCGAAGATGAGTAACCGAGTAAATTATATTTTTTTCTGCTTCTCCTCTTCCTCCTCCTCGAGGCGCCCTTGAGAGGTGTTCAGCGTCTCTTGGCAGGGGAGTGGAGAGTCGCGTGGGACGGGTAATGAGTAAAAGGTCTTTTGGAGTGGTCATGAGCAAGGCAAGGTTTAGGAGTTGGAGTGTATGGAGTGATGTTTTCGTTTTGATGACCGTCGTGTATTGGTTTTCTTTTAGGAGACTGATGAGAGAGAGGGAGAGGGAGAGGGAGAAAAAGAGAGAGAGAGAGGGAGAGGGAGAAAGAGAGAGAGGGAGAAAAAGAGAGAGAGAGAGGGAGGGGGAGACGAAGTGTGAGTCAGAGAATGAGTTAGAGAAGATGAGAGAGAGGGAGAGTTTTAGCATGCAAGCAAGCAAGAGAGAGAGAGTGTGAGTGATTGCGTGAGTGTGTGCGTGTGCGTGCACGTCTGCCTGTCTGTCCACCTCTGCTAATGACTTTCCTCCCATGTATCGGATGCAGACGGAAGAGGCCGCCAACAGCATCAACATCAGCGGTGTCAGCAGTGTTAAAATCCGGCCTGTCATTTGTCATTGGTCTTGCGTCACGGGCGTTATTTTTAGGCTCGCGATTGGCAGTGCAAGGGCGTTACTCTGGTCGGGAGTTGGGGAGGGAGGAAGGGAGGTAGGGAGGTATGTATAGGGATTGTAGCCAGTTTCCCCTCGTCTTTCATCTTTCGTTTTTACCATTTGCATTCTCTAATAACACACCTCTTTTATTTACGAATATGCATACCCCCCCCCCCTCTCTCTCTCTCTCTCTCTCTTTCTCTCTCTGTATGTATGTATGTATGTGTGTGTGTGTGTGTGTGTTTATGTTTATGTGTGAGAAAGAGAGAGAGAGAGAAAATTGTATGAGTGTGTGAAAATACCTTTTTGGAAGTGAGCAGAACATCGCTGGGGGAGGGGGAGGGGGTTGGAGTTGGGGTTGGTGGTCGGGGTTGTTAAGGCAAGTTAGTCAAGTGTGTAGAGGAGGTCCGCCCGTGCCTCCGCCCCTCCACTCCTGAGGGCGGGTGGTTGTGGCGAAGCGGTGGTGGAGGCGCGGGCGGCAGTCGCGGCCGTGGATGCCTGCTGTACGAACGCCCGCCCGCCCGCGCTCTAGTCCGACTGTGTGTCTGTCTGTCTCTGTCTGAACGCTACTCGCCCGTTCCTCTTCGGAGATTTCTAGAAGCGTCTTGGCTGTGGAGTTCTCCAAGCATTCCCTCATCGGAACAGAGACAGATTCGATACCTGTGTATGTGTGTGTCGTTTTATTTTTTTCTCTCATTAAAAGTGCTTGGTGTTTATATGCATTAAGGACTCGGATCCTTTGGGAAGATTCCTCTGGATTTGAAAAAAAGGGGGAGGACTAGACAAGGAGCCCCCCCCCTCCCCCCCGCTCACCTCACCCCTATCTCACGCCCAGAGTCTACCCACATAGACTGGGATGCGACGAGAAAACAAATCGTGACTAGACAATGCATAGTGAATAGGTTAAAATCGATAAAAGTGTATCTTTTTCGGGGGAACTGAGGTAAAAAGCGGGCGGAGAGCACGCAACACGGAACCACGAGCATCTGCCCGGCGTCTACTCAAGGTCATCCTCGACGTCGCGTGCCTCGAGTGATCAAGGGGAATTCCTCGCATTCCTTGCAACGCGGACGAGGCGGGCGCGGAGGGTGCAATTTTGGGCGTGTGATCCGAGGGCTGGGCGTTGCAAGGGCGGCGCGTGGGCGCGAGGGGAGTGTGTTTGTGTTGCAGTGAAAAAGAGTGTTCTTTCCCTTCGCCCTCATGCCTGCAGCCATGCCGGAGCGGAAGAGCTTTTTCAACGGCGAACGGTGAGTGTTTACGGAGTCGGCTGATGAGTTACGGTGTTTTACGTCTAGAATTTGTTTTTTTCTTCTTCTTCTTCTTTCGTTTTTTTTTATCGGTTTCTAACTCTTTCGCAGTCTCTCTCTCTCCCTCTCTCTATCTCTCTCCCTCCCTCCCTCTCTCTCTCTCTCTCTCTCTCTCCCTCTCTCTCCTCTCTCTCTCTCTCTCTCTCTCTTTCTCTCTCTCTCTCTCTCTCTCTCTCTCTCTCTCTCTCTCTCTCTCTCTCTCTCTCTCTCTCTCTCTCTCTCTCTCTCTCTCTCTCTCTCTCTCTCTCTCTCTCTTCTTTCCTCCCTTTCCCCCCTTTATGAAGAGGATATAAAGCTTCGAGATCGAGGTTATATCAAGACCATTATTTTCTTCTCGGCAATTTGGAATCTTCTAGTAAACTCCCATGAAATTTATTGTGTAATTTTATATTATTCACCTCGGGGTCTAGGCCTAGAATTTTCAGTTTCAGTTTTCAGCTTATTCGCGAACCGCTTTTTTTTTCTTCCATGCCTCTCTTTCCGTCTTTCCCTTCCTCCCTTCCTCCCTCCCTCCCTCCCTCCCACTGTCCTTCTTTCCTTTCTATTCGTTTACCTTTTTTGTCGGCATTATTCGGCGTCTAGTCCGTATTCACAGTGCATAGATGTTCAGGAAACGACTTAGGTTCCAAGGATTCTCCAACGCTTTTTTTTTTTTTTTGCAACAGAATGGAGGTCGTTGTTGCACGGGCGTTGTTGCATCAGTCCTCTCTTGTTTATCAACACCGGCGGCATTGTCTAGCTTGCGTGGCATGTGTGAAGGCTCCGCTTGAGGTATCGTATCCCTTTCTCTGCTATAAGAGAGGGAGGGAAGGAGGGCGGGGGGGTGAAGGGAAAGCTGGAGGGGGGATGAGGGAGGAAGAAGATGAAGGAAGAGGAGGAGGAGGAGGATTGTGTTGTTAATAATGATGATGATGATGATGATGATGATGATAGGATTCAAAAGAGGCAAACGGACGCTTGTTTCTCCGGCTAATTTTCACGTGCGTGTTACGGACACGTTTTGACAGTTACGGATTAGGCATTCTTAGCGTTTCTGTTCTTTGAAAAAAGATGTGGGAAGAGGAGAGGAAGGGGTATACCTCGTGGTGTTCATCCACTAACTCTGTGGCTTGCCTGGATCAATTACCTCTCTGAAGACGTGCATATTCTCCTCCCCTCCCCCGCCTCCCCTCGCCTCCCCTCGCCTCTCATGCTCTCCCCGCCCACGCTCACTGCAGCGCTCTCTCTGCTTTTCCTCACCCTCGGTCTCTCTCTCTCTCTCTCTCTCTCTCTCTCTCTCTCTCTCTCTCTCTCTCTCTCTCTCTCTCTCTCTCTCTCTCTCTCTCTCTCTCTCTCTCTCTCTCTCTCTCTCCTTCTCTTCCTTTCTCCCTCCCTATCTCCCTTCCTCTCTCCCTCCCTCTCCCCCTTCTTCTCTCCCTCCCTCTCCCCCTTCTTCTCTCCCTCCCTCTCCCCCTTCTTCTCCCCCTCTCTCCCTCTCTCCCTCCTCTCCTTCTCTGAATTGCCTTACTCTTTTGTCCTCTCTTCGTGCCCCCCCCCCCTTGCTTATTCCTCCCTGCCTCAGCTTCAAGCAAGTAACGCACGATCGCGGGCCTGGCTTGGGCGTGTTCCCACACTGCCGGAAGTGAGCCTTACCTTCGGCTTCCGCAGTTACGGTTTCCGTGTGTATGTATGTGTGTGTGTGTGTGTGTATGTGTATGTGTATGTGTATGTGTATGAATGTGTATGTGTGTGTATCTTGACGCGTTACGACAAACGACTGTTTTTATTTTTCTTCCTTTCTCTTTTCGTGTGTGTTCGTTCATGTGAATACATGTATTTAACTTGCATACACAGCTATATCTAGTAGCATGCCTATTTGTATATAAACACCGTGCAAATATTGCTACGCGTGCAGTTGAGAGGGAACAGCTCAGGTGCAAGACCCAGCTTGCTTCTCAGGTGTCACGGGGCTGGTGCACGCAGGAGGCCGCCCAAGCACCGCCCACGCCTCTTTTCCTTGTGTCCGACGGCGGCGTCCTCCCTTAAGGTGATCACTTAGTATGATCGATTTCCCTCCTTGATGCGTTTTAAACTTGATAGGGTTGTTTTTATTGCTGTTATTGTTGTTGTTATTGCTTCTGTTCGTCGGGTACCTGTCTCCTTCGCCTTGTTTCTTTCGCTTCCACATCATCTTCCTTTAAGCGCTTTCCCATTTTCATTAACCCCCTCTCCCTCCTCCTCCTCATCTCCTCCTCCTCCTCCTCCTCCTCCTCCTCCTCCTCCTCCTTCTTCTTATGTTCTTTTCCTTCCACCCTTCCCTCTTGATTTTCTGCATTTTTCTTTCTCATCCTCATCCTCATCTTCCCCCTTCCTTCCTTTCCCTCCTCCTCCTCCACCTCCTCCTATTCCTCCTCCTCCTCCTCCTCATCTTCATCCTTTTCCGGCGCGTCGTCTCGATCTCTCCATCTGCCCCTGCAAACGCCGCTTTAAATTCTGATGCTTGAGGGTAAGTACTCTCTCTCTCTCTCTTTCTCTCTCTCTCTCTCTCTCTCTCTCTCTCTCTCTCTCTCTCTCTCTCTCTTTCTCTCTCTCTTTCTCTCTCTCTCTCTCTCTCTTTCTTTCTTTCTACTTTCTCTCTCTCTCTATCTCTCTCTCTCTCTCTCTCTCTCTCTCTCTCTCTCTCTCTCTCTCTCTCTCTCTCTCTCTCTCTCTCTCTCTCTCTCTCTCTCTCTCTCTCTCTCTCCTCTCTTTCACCTTCTCTACCTTCCTCTCCCTCTCTCTCTTCATATCCCTCCCTCTCTCCCTCTTTCTCTTCATATCCCTCCCTCCCTCCCTCCCTCCTTCCCCCTCTCCCTCCCTCCGTCTCCCTCTCCCTCCCTCTACCTCCCTCCTTCTCCATCTCCCTCTTTCCCTCCTCATCTCCCTTCTCTACACTCGATCCTTTGCGTGCAGTCGCATTCGCAGGCGCCGTGACCCAGCTCTCCCAACTTTAAGTTCGCGGCTGGTCCCTAGCCCAACTTTAACCCTTGCCGAACCGTCGGACCTTCGCCGTAACTGTGCCCCCCCTCCCCTCCCCCATTCGCCCTCTTCTCCTGCATTCCTTCTCGTTTTTCACTGATTGTCTTTCCTTGTCCTGTTGCTATGACGTATCTTCCTCCCTTGTTTTTTTATATTGGCTTGCTGCCTCTTTCTTTTCTCTTCTCGTCTTTTGCCTTTTTTCATCTTCTTCTTTGACCTAATTCATTTTCATCCTCTTGTGTTTTTTCCCCTCGCCTCGTTTGTTTCCTTTCATCTTCTTCCTTTCCTTTACTGTCTATCATCTGTCTTATTCTTCTCTCTTTTTTTTAAAACCATCATCCTCTTTTTATCCCCTATCATCTTCCTCCGTTCTCCACTCTCTTCCCCCCCCCCCCCTCAACTCCCGCTTTATCCCTTCTCTTCGTCTCATCCTCCTGATCTTCCATCCTCATTTTCTTTCCCTTTACCTTCCGCTCTCTTTTTTCTGCTCCCTCTCCCCACACATTCTCGGTTTTATTCTCGTTCTTTTGTTCCGTCTCCTCTCTTCTCTTTCTTTTTCCATTCTCTTTCGGTTTTATCATCTTCCTCCCCTTTTCCTCCCATCCCCTATTTTTGTCTTCGTTTTCCCCTCTCCGTTCATCCTTTTCCCCCATTCTCTCGGTTTTATCTATCCCCTTCCTGCCTCCCCCCCCCCCATCCTCTCTCTTTCCCACAGTTTCCCCTCCTCATCCTATATCCCCCTTTCTCTCGGCTTTATCCATCTTCCTAACCCTCCCCCCCATCTCTTTACCTACACGGGTCCCCTCTCTCTGTTCTTCCTTTATTTCTCCAATCTTTCGGTTTTATCCATCCTCCTCCCCTCCCCTCCCATCTTCCTCCTCCTCCTCCTCCTCCCTCCCATCCCATCCTCCTCCTCCTCCTCCTCCTCCTCCTCCCCCCTCCCCTCCCATCCTCCTCCTCCTCCCCCCTCCCCTCCCATCCTCCTCCTCCTCCCCCCTTCCATCCTCCTCCTCCTCCTCCTCCCCCCCCCCCTCCTCCTCCTCCTCCCCCCTCCCCTCCTCCTCCTCCTCCTCCCCCCTCCCATCCTCCTCCTCCTCCTCCTCCTCCCTGACCACCACCTGTGTCACGCCAAAAGGGATGACAAGGATTTCCGCGTCGTCGCCATATCCTTCAACCCCCGGCGAGATTTTCTGGCGGTCTTCCTCTCCTCCTCCTGCGCGGGGTTTTCTTGGTAAAGGAATTTGATTTTTATTGTATTGTTTTTTTGTTTTTTTTTACTTTTTTATTGTTTGTTTGGGTTGTTTTGGTTGCTGGATTGGATTGCTGACTCTTCCTTTTTTTTGTATCTTTCTCTCGCTGCCTCTCGGTCTGTGTGTGAGTGTGTATGTATTTCTTTCTTTCTTTCTTTCACTTTTGGGGAAGGTTGGATTCTTCTCTCACTCTTTCTCTTTCTCTCTCTCTCTTTCTCACCTGTTCTTCATTTCTCCTTCCCCATCCTTCTAAAGTATCGTTCTCAGCTTTGAAACACCTCTTTCATCCCATAATTAAATCTCTTGCCAGCCTTTAGCAACATAGCCACACCCTCTTCTCTGTCTCTCTCTCTTTCTCTTTCTCTTTTTCTCTCTCTCTCGCTCTCTCTATATTATTTTTCTTCTAACCTTTCTATTCCCTTTTCCTTTTCTTCCTTCCCTTTCGTTTTTCGTTTTGCATTTTCTTCCTTCCCTTTCTTTTTCCTTTTCTTTT
>NW_028234426.1:7738834-7741334 GCF_977035675.1 Penaeus japonicus | reverse complement strand
GGCCAATTTCCTGGAGCCCCCCATCCCCCCTCCCTCCTCCTCCTCACCCCTCCTTACCCCCCCTCACCCCTCCTTACCCCCCTCACCCCTCCTCATCCCTGCTCACCCCTCTTCATCCCTACTCATCTTCCCTCTATCTCTCCCCCGTCCACGCTCTGCCCCCCTTCCCCCTCTCCCCCCTCTCCCTTCCCCCTCTCCCCCCCTCTCCCGATGATGGATGAGCAATCAAGGAGACAAACCGTAGCTCTCTAGCTTAGGCACGGCAGATTTTCCGACTAACCGTAAACCGTAAATGACAACAATACCGTTCCCTTAGACACTCACACGAGACTTTTTTTTTTATTGTTTGTATATATATATGTGTGTGTGTGTGTGTGTGTGTGTGTGTGTGTGTTCTCTCTGTTAGCGGTTTTGTCAGTCGTTGAATGTCCCCCGGCCGGCCATTCAGCAAGCGAATTCGTGGACCCAGTCATTTGAATCAGTTACACATCCGGTCAATAAATAAATCACTGCATCAGTCGCTGGACAGGCCTCCCATCCAGTCAGTAAACGAAAAAAGTGCGTCAGTCATTTAATCCCCCCCCTTCCTCCTCCTCTCACCTCTCCAGTCAGTCAATCATTAAATCAGCCTCCCATCCAGTCAGTCAGTAAGCGAAAACAAGTGCGCCAGTCACTGAATCAGCCTCCCCCGCCCCGCCCCCCCTCCAGTCAGTAAGTGAATCAGTGCGCCAGTCACTGAATCAGCCTCCCCCGCCCCTCCAGCCAGTAAGTGAATCAGTGCGCCAGTCACTGAATCAGCCTCCCCCGCCCCCCCCCCTCCAGCCAGTAAGTGAATCAGTGCGCCAGTCACTGAATCAGCCTCCCCCGCCCCCCCCCCTCCAGTCAGTAAGTGAATCAGTGCACCAGTCATCAAGTCATCCAGCCAGCCAGCGGAGCGTGAAGTGCAAAGCGAGACCTTTTCATCGACACGAAAGCGTCTCGGCGGGCGGAGGCGAGGCGAGGCGAGGCGGACCTCCGATGTTGCAGCATGTTGCTCGCTGCTGCATTGTGGCCGGTGAACGAGGCTTCCGATTGGGGATAGGGGGTGGGGGAGAGGGCGGGGAGTGGGAGGAGTGCAAAGAGGGACGAAAATAGACTTGGGTGATGTAACGATTCTCTCTCTCTCTCTCTCTCTCTCTCTCTCTCTCTCTCTCTCTCTCTCTCTCTCTCTCTCTCTCTCTCTCTCTCTCCTTTCTCTCTCTCTCTCTCTCTCTCTCTTCTCTCTCTCTCTCTCTTCTCCTTTCTCTCCCTCTCTTTCTTTTTGTTCCTTTTTTCTCCTCTCTCTCTCTCTCTCCTCTCTTCTCTCTCTCCTCTCTCTCTCTCTCACTCTCTCTCTCTCTCTCTCTCTTTCTCTCTCTCTCCTCTCTCTCTTTCTCCTCCTCCTCTCTCCTCTCTCCTTCTCTCTCCCTCTCTCCCTCTCTCCTCCTCTCCTCTCCTCCCCTCTCCCCTCTCCCTCTCTTCCCTCTCCTTCTCTCTCTCTATCTATCTCTCTCCCTCCCTCCCTCCCTCTCTCCCTCTCTTTCTCGCTCGTTCGCTCGATGGCAGCGGCGGAATTTGATTCAGTTTCATTAACAAGGAGAGTGGCGTGAATGTGTGCAGGCGAGTGGGCGATGGCGGGACAGTGGGAGAAATGGGTATCATGGGGGTAGTGTGTGTGGGATGGGGGTGGGTTGTGTGGGGGGGGGACTCGTTTTGTTGGTTTGTGGGGGGTTTATATTTTTTCTGGATATTTAATATTTTGTTGTTCTCTGTCATTCTCTCTCCCCTCTCTCTCATCTCCTCTAATCTCTATTCTCCTCTCTTCTCTCACTTCTCACACTTCTCTTTCTCTCTCTCCTTCTATTTCCCTCTCCTTCTATCTCCCTCTCTCTCCCTCTCTCTCCCTCTCTCTCCCTCCCTCTCCCTCTCTCTCCCTCTCTCTCTCTCTCTCTCTCTCTCTCTCTCTCTCTCTCTCTCTCTCTCTCTCTCTCTCTCTCTCTCTCTCTCTCTCTCTCTCTCTCTCTCTCTCTCTCTCTCTCTCTCTTCCCCCCACTCTCTCTCTCTCTCTCTCTCCCTCCCCCTCACCTTTCCCCCCCTCCCCCCCTCTCTCTCCCTCCCCTATATATATATATATATATATATATATATATATATATAATATATATATATACATATATATACATATATATATATATATATTATATATATTTATAATATATATATATATATATATATATATATGTATATATATATATATATATGTATATATATATATATATATATGTGTGTGTGTGTGTGTGTGTTTATTTGTAAGTGTGGAAGTGTTAGAGTAACGCAGCTGTGTAGAGTGTGTGCGGTCAAAGCGAGTGAGTGTCACTATTTGCGGGAATTTGAATCACTTGGCCTCACTAGCGGCCAGCTGGACCTCCCTCCTCTGCTGGCCGTGATCCGTCATCCGAGGGCCGTGCGAGGGGAAAGACCT
>NW_028234426.1:7726334-7733834 GCF_977035675.1 Penaeus japonicus | reverse complement strand
ATATCAGATCGTTATTTTCTTCATGCCCAGTGTGATAGAAATATTGCCGTTTCATGGGAGGACAAACAGCAACTTTGTTTTTTTTCTATCCGTGTACTGCCGTAAACAAATACCTAAAAATAACCATCCACTATGAAGAGATGAGGAAAAGGAAGGAAACCTGTGCTTATGGCTGCGAGTGCCACAACACAAGGCAGCCCTACTGGCACAAGGGCACACTGTAGACGAACCGTGGTTTGAGTCACCATCCTCTTATTATTCTCATCGCCGATACTTTAGAGCAAGAGGTCGGCATTTTGCTCTAGATCATCGCTCGCTGAAGATAGGGCTTTCGAGAGACCACAGGTGGGTGCTATTCAAGGCTTTATATCTGCTGGTATTAGGAGAGAGTGGTACCATCTATGTTCTGGATTTTAGATTATACACGGATATCACGGTACTTATAGTAGTTGCAATTGCAATTCTCATCATCACTCACTAAATAGTCATTACTCATTGTACAATAAAGAAACACAGCGATCCACTCTCACCCAACGTCAAATATGGCATGGCGACTATCGTCATATACATCTCGACGCCCGCCGTCATATACATCATGACACCCGTCCGCATGGGGTCAAAAGAAAGAGGGGATGGGAGTTTCTCTTCGTCTAGATTATATAAAGTATTCTCTGCGTCAAGGGTTTGTCTGAGGAGTTTGGAATGTTCCCTTTGCTAGTTGGTTCACTGGTTCGTTGTTTATTCCCATTGCATTCTACGTGGTGTTTGCAAGAAAGAAGGGAATTATGTTTTAGGAGATGATCTAAAGTTTCCTCCGAGTGCGCTAGGATTTATTCGAGGCGGTGTGGGTGTTGCTATCCGTTTGGTTCTCTTTATATGTTTCTTGTTTTGTAGTTCTGGGAGTGGTCAGGCTTTAACTGTACTATTTTTGTTATTTATTTATTTAGAGTTTTTTTTTTTTAGTCACTGTTTTTTTTATATTTGCTAAATTCTATTGCTGACAAAATGCTAGTTTTTATTTTTTGTTCAAAGAATTAGCATAAATATCTTGAGTATTTTGTTCATCGCAAGATTTCTTTCTCTCTTCCTGTAATCTTTCTTCCATCCCGCATCCTTTTCCTTCCCCCATTTGCCCTTTTCCCCTCTCCGTCTTTCTCTCCCTCCATCATTTCTTCCCAATTAACCCCCCCTCCCTCCCTCCCCCCTCCTAATTCCAGAGAGGACAACAAAGTGTCGCACTACATCATCAACAAGATCCAGCAGGGCGACCAGACGCGCTACCGCATCGGCGACCAGATGTTCCCCGACCTGCCGTCGCTCCTCAACTTCTACAAACTGCACTACCTGGACAGCACCCCGCTCATCCGGCCCGCGCCCAAGCGCTGCGAGAAGTTCGTCGCCAAGTACGACTTCGAGGGGAGCGTGAGTACATGGTTCTTGGTTTGTATGAGAGAGATAGCGGTTACTGCTCTTGTCCGTGGTTCTGGCTAATTAATAAGATGTGTTTATTTTTCCAATGGCCATCCCGCTCTGTCTAGTAGTACTTAACTTAACTTAACTTAAAGTACATATTACTTCGTATTGATGATCTTACTTTTGTTTTATACTTGATGTTAGGGTGGAATTAACAGTGCAACGTTTTTTTCCACTTTCTTATGATTCTGTTTCTTGTTTTCTTAAATGAATCACCCAAGGAAAGTGATTTTTCACAAACGTAAAGAATAAAAAAATAACGAAATGTCTACCAGTGTGATTATGTCACGTGCTTAAAAGAATACAAATTTCAGGATCCAGACGATCTTCCGTTTAGAAAAGGAGAAGTTCTGACCATCGTTAGCAAAGACGAGGAGCAGTGGTGGACCGCCAGAAATTCCATGGGCCAGACGGGATCCATACCCGTGCCCTATGTTCAGAAGGTGAGGGGAAATGAGGAGGAGAGGAAAGGGGGAATTGGGCATTTAAGGGAGACGGAATAAGGAATAGGGTGAGAGGGATGGATAATTGGGGTATGATGAGGTGATTTTTCTCTCTCTCTCTTTCTTGTGTTTTTCTTTTTCTTTCCCTCTCTCTCTCTCTCTCTCTCTCTCTCTCTCTCTCTCTCTCTCTCTCTCTCTCTCTCTCTCTCTCTCTCTCTCTCTCTCTCTCTCTCTCTCTCCTCTCCTCTCTCTCTCCTCTCTCTCTCCTCTCTCTCTCCTCTCTCTCTCCTCCTCTCCCTCTCCCTCTCTCTCTCCCCCCCCCCCCCTCTCTCTCTCCCTCCTCCCCTCTCTCTCTCTCTCTCTCTCTCTCTCTCTCTCTCCTCTCTCTCTCTCTCTCTCTTTCTCCTCTCTCTCTCTCTCTCTTTCTCTCTCTCTCTCTTTCTCTCTCTCATACTTTCTCTCTCTCTCTCTCTCTCTCATACTTTCTCTCTCTCTCTCTCTCATACTTTCTCTCTCTCTCTCTCTCTCTCTCTCTCTCTCTCTCTCTCTCTCTCTCTCTCTCTCTCTCTCTCTCTCTCTCTCTCTCTCTCTCTCTCTCCCTCCCTCCCCCTCTCCCCCTCCCTCTCCCTCTCCCTCCCTCCCTCCCTCCTTACTTTTGCTACTTATGTTAGGCATAGTTTGAGTCAATGTGCTCATTTACCTTTTTTTTGTATAGAGATTGTTACTAATAGTATAATTTGATATAAGGTCTATTGTGAAACAAGTGTGTTGATTGTATAATATCTCAATTGAATTTCACACAGAGTATATCCTTTTTTTAAAGAATATTATTTTTCTGAAGAAAAGACTGCCTTCAATAACTCTTATACCCCATTCTGGTTCAAAAGTATTCTGACTAATACTTAACAATTCCCTGACAGTATGAAGGCGAGAGCATTGCCATTAACTTGACACCAAACAGAAGTAGCACGCAGTCCACAGACTCAACGCAACGACCCAAACCAAGTCTCCAGGTAAGAGCCAACTCCCTCTCTTTTTTTACAGTAAGAAGAAGAAATTAATGATGACATACAAGTCACTCCATGATTAATATGTCATGATATATAGAATGCACTGTGACATGCACTGTGCTCTTGGACACATGAACTCAACCTCTCGTTTCTAGGTGACGTATGTGTAGCCTCTCTTCATTGGGAGTTCAGCCAGTTTATCTTTCTCACCAGGTAGAGGGAAAAGCCACTGAGTAGTTTCAGAGGTTCCTTTAGATGAATACTTATGCGTACATGTTTACATTCAGAACCTTATTCCTGCCAGTGTGCCCCAGCCTCGGAAGAGCATTGGCATGCCAGTAACATAGAGTTTGACCCTTAGCCTCTTGATTGATTAAAAAAAGAAAAAAAAGAGATCCCCACATTTAACCAGCCATTGTCCAGAAAAGCAGGACTTGGATTATGCAGAAAATGTTTTATGAAATTGTTTATATGGATAGCTGTTGTGCATTGAAGACTTTGGTACTGTGCATTTTTTTTTTCTTACTTGGTTTTTCTATTTTTTTTATATGTTTAGGCATATATTATTACAAAACTACCTAAACTAACCTTCTCTAAAGTCTTGGAAGAAAATAGTACTTTGTATTTAGTGTGGATTTACAGGTTTATTTACTGTGTTTGAATTTTTATCCCTCACACACTGCAGCAAACAGATCAGTGGCCTCTAAAAGATAGATGTAAAGTACTAGTTAGTGTTTGTGGAAAGTTTGTCATATTTATCATTGTGGTATTAGTGTTGTTTTTTTTCCTTCATGCGAGTATCATCATAAGGTCATGAGATGGTTATTTGCTTTACTTTAGTATTTGATATGTCATTTTTTTAAAACCAATATGATTTCCACACAAATCTTGCCTGAACATTGATTTAGCCCTGTTTTACTCTACAGCGGAAGTTGCCAGCCTACGCACGAGTGAAGCAAGCCAGAGTCCCCAATGCGTATGACAAAACAGCCCTGAGACTGGAGGTTGGAGATGTGATCAAGGTCACGAAAATGAACATTAATGGACAGTGGGAGGGTGAACTTAATGGAAAGGTCGGACACTTTCCCTTCACGCATGTGGAGTTCATTGACAGTGAAAACTCTGTGGATGGGGAACCCAATTAGGGCCCTGTGAAGAATTTTTTAAGTGTTAGGAACATGTACTTTCTAGATTATTATTGCAATTATTTTTTGTTTTTACCTTTTTATTATCATTATTATTATCTTTATTATTTTATTAAGAATATAGTGTGAGTATGTATCTATAAAGTGTGTATGGGTTCAATATTTGAGTTGAATGTGATATGCAGGGCATCTTTGTTTTGTATTAGCACTACAAAATGAATAAAGGTTGTAAGTATGAATGGTGATGCTTTAAACATTTGGATGGAGGACAATATTTTAATGGAGGGAAAAAGTTTCTTCACAGTGGTTTGATGGTTAAAAAAAAGAGTAAAAAAAATTGTATATCTCGTAAAAAAGAGTGAATATTTGATATATTCAGACTTTACAAATGACTGAGGTCCACAGAGTCCAGCTTTTCTTAAAGAAATATATTTTATGCTGAAATTTGCAAATGCATGACTTTTTTTTCAGACAATATCTCTCATTTTAGCATTTCTGTGCACAGTTGTAAAAATTCTAAGATAGCAAAGTCTAAAGCTTTACCATGGTTACACATCAAAGTAATGGTGGAAGGGAATAGACGACTGAAGCCAAGGGGGTATAATGTTAATGTTAATGCTGTACTCTTTTACCGTTATGTCATGTCTTTGAAATCGTGTATCTTCATTGGGAGTCGTTGCAGAGAGAATAAAAGTAAAGGGAGATTTAAGGAGAAAATGAGAAAGAATAAAGACAAAACACGTGAATGTCTCCAGTTTCAGGTTCATATAAGATGAAAAGCCCTTTGTAACGTCTCCAGTTTTGGTTCCAATAACGAGAAGAAAAAAAGAAGAAGAAAGAAAGAAATCAAATATGTTGCCTTTCATGCTATGTTTAGTGTAAGCTTTAATTTTTTAAGCACAAATGATCTTGCACATTATTTTTATGCCAACAGTATGAAACTAAAGGGGAAAAAAAAAAAAAAAAAAAGATGCATTGGCCATTCACACCCACAAGTCTTGCTAATAGATTCAACATATCAGGTTGGCTCATGTAGTATATCTGTTAATATTTGTAAATAAATCATCCTCTCCCCCCCTCCCCCTCCTCAAATAATAATAATAAAAAAAGAAATTGAAAAAAAACGGCTTTGTTCCAAAAGTAGTCTAGAGACAGTACTCTTAGCTACATATTCATATTGGATTGTATTTACACCACTGCATAACTGTCTTGCTCTCTGGTCACCTTGTAGTTATTGTAGGAAAATAGCAGTTTTATAGGAACCTGCATCATCATTGATGTCGATAGATAAGTAGGGGGTTTCTCTTCCATCATTATTTTTAAGGTAAAAGACTATCTGTAAGACAAGTTTTAAATCTGACGTGGGATCATTCTTTCTTTCTTTCTATTTTTTTTAATTCTTTTTTTTTTTTATCGTTATGCTTCAAAGCCAAAGAATTATTTGATATCAGAGTTACAGATAGAGAAGAGGAGAATCAAATGCTCTTAGGATCATTAAGATGAATTGATTTAGCTTTTATTGGCTCTTTTTCAGTCCCTCTAGTAGCTGAAGATTTTGAAATACAGAGATATTCATAGAAGTACACAGAGACAAAGGCACATGCACACATATACAGATATACATATACACATATACATATACATACACATACACATACACATACACATGAATATACAGGTATACATATACACATATACACATATACATGCACATGCACATCCACATACACATGCATATACACATATATATACACATACACATATACATACACATATACATACACATATACATACACATATATATATACACATACACAGATGCATATACATACACATATACATACACATATACATACACATACACATATACATACACATACACATACGCATATATATACACATACACATACGCATATATATACACATACACATACATATACACATATATACATATACATGCATACATATATACATACATATATATATATATATATATATATATATATATATATATATATATATAGATGTATATGTATATGTATGTATGTACATAGATGTATGTATAATGATTCGTGATACTAGTAAAGAAAAATAAATATTAGAACAGTCTCTGTAAAATGCATTATTTTGTAACTGGGCTATAACAAATCTGAAGTAATTTTGTGCAAGAAGAAAAAAAGAAAAAGAATTTGATATACCCTGATATACTTGTCTTACCACTAACTACATAAATGATGTAATCACTCGTTCTTGTGATACCTTTTTCACCACAGTTTTACCCCTTGTCATTTATATATATATACATACACATCCAGCATGAATATTTTGCTTGGGATGCTTCAAGAGAGTGCAGGAACTTGTTCATTTCCACTTGACGAGACTTGTTTATGCGTGGGAGAGTAAAAGGGCGAACCAGAGCAGAGACCGCAAGAGTCGGAAGGGCTTCGGAAAAAGGTGGATACCAATCTGCAATGGGAACCCATGGCACGTACCTCTGTGAATGACGAGAGACTTTTCTATTTATGTATTTGTTAGTAAATAGCAGTTGGAGAAAGTAATGGGTCTGTTTGTACTGAATCATCTTGGTCTACTGCACAAACATATGGACTTTAAAGTGTATACTGTGTATACTGTATGCAGATGAAGCAAATGGAGATGCAAATGCTGCATTAGACATTGATTTTTTATTCTAACTTTAATCATGCAGTCTGTTTTAAGAATCTTAAGTATATTTTAATTACTTGCACAAATCAGTGATACCAGATTACAGTATTTTTCCATTTTCCTTTTCTTTTTTTTTCTTTTAATCAAAATGTAGTGAAACAACTTTTACTCCCATCTGTTTTTGATGGCCTTCAGAAAGTAAAGCGAAATGTAATCTTCCATTCCTGTGTACCAGTGCATATTTATCATAGATGAAAATCAGTACTGTGTAGTGCTTAAATGATGACCATCATCACACTTCCATTCTGAGTAGATTCCTCCTATAAAATTGTTGTCACAGAAAATTATTGGACATTTAAATGGGAGAACTATGAACAGTGTTTAATGTAGATCTACTATTGTGACTGCACTGGACTCCAGTGGATGTAGACATGCTCAAATGTGTACTGTGATTAAAAAAATGGAAAAATTGTTGCTCTTGTGTGCAAATTTCTAGCATCCTCCCTGGAAAAGTGTTAGTTTGATTCAGACTCCTGTTACATCTTTTTTGGTGTTTCAATAATGTGTCATTATTTAGTATGCAGAGATGTATTATATGCTAATAAATTCAGCTACTGTGCAAAAAAGGAATATATATGTTTTATGTATTATACTTCCTAGTTTTATATATATATTTACACTTGCAGACACACACAGGCACAAATTTGTCTGGCTTGCTGTCTGTCTCAGTAAGGGAAGGAGTGTAAGTAAGTATGAGTGTGTTTG
>NW_028234426.1:7711334-7718834 GCF_977035675.1 Penaeus japonicus | reverse complement strand
ATTTCTGTATACTATGAAATAAAAATGTAAAAGATTAGGTTTCTATACAGTCTAGTCACATTCACAGGGTGTTCTGTGTGCATACCAACTGTGGTGTCCACAGTGCCTACTCCCCAATATGAAACTATTTTCAATGAGAGTTTTACTAGCATTGTTATCTACAAAATCCTAACCTTGCCAAGTTTTATGGTTAGTCCTTGCCCTCCTGGACCTCCCCTTGTTTTTTTTGGAGTTTTTATTTTGGTGTGTATCTGTAGAGCTGGGACTGGTACCTTATTTAGCAATAAACTTTTTTAATACACCGTCAGTGTTTATTCTGCATTACCAACGTATGTACAGTACTGTAGTCTATGCTGCAAATGCACGTACGTCTTCATGACACAACAATTGACTTGGTACTGGCTTGAAATATCAAGCCCAAAGATTAGCAAATAATAAGTAATATGAAAATGCTGTGATTGGCCAGTAGATTGGCCAATAAATCTATAGAGAAATGGAACATCCAGATATTATTTTTTCCGATAGACAACTCTTTTCCTAAGAAGTGCACATTAGATATAACAAAAACACATCAGTCAGTTGTTTATTATTGCAAGATGAAGGTCAAAGATTGTAGATATAGGGATGGAATTGCAACTATACATGAGTAGTAGAGGGTGAGAGAAATCCATCGATGCCATTATCATGATGATTAACAATGTGGCACTATTCAGAAAATTTTCCAAACAATTAAGCCTTATGAAGAGTTTCCCAAACTTCCAGGTGATTTCCTAGCGCCCCTGATTATCTATAAACTGCATACATGTTCCTTCACCTTAATGTTTATGACATGTATTTTGTCATTCAGATTTTGAAAAAAAAAAAAAAGTTATTTGTTACTTAATCACCCCCTTTTGCCCCCTCCCCCTCCCCCTGATCTTTCCACTGCCCCCAGGGAGGCGGTACTGCCCACTTTGGGAACCATTTTTGTAAATGAATAAAATGACAATCACTGCTTCAGATATTGATATTGTAAGTGATGAATAATGACACGATTAGACATTAACAAGATGATTTTCAGTGTGTTTGTGACTGCTTTATTTTGGTAGGATAGAGCTTATAGACCTTCCTGGTGAGTTATCATCATTAACCCACTCACGCTGGGGTGATTCCGGCTTTGCATGGTCGTAATGCTGGGGTTTCGGGCGCACAAGCTGTGAGCCTGGGCTCACCCCGAGCGCCGGTCTTGCCCAAATATCTCGTCACTGGCGTCTGGCGCAAAAACCATGAAACGTGTCAGCACGTCATCCGGCGAGTATGGGTTAACCCATTGCAAACAGGAATAGATTTGCTTACCCACACTCTAGGTCCAGCACTAGTGCCACCTGTGTGGCACCTCAGATCGGTTTTATTTCAGTATAAGGAAACTTTACGCGACATATGGTGACCTTCCTTGCTCTCTTCCATTCATTCGGTATAATACTAAAGCCATATTTGTGTTCATTTTTTTTTGTTTAAACTGTATTGTGAGACTTATATATGCTATATGACAGGCTTTATCAATGTTGCTTTAGTCTAAAATTGTAGTATAGGGTCCATATCTCCTCATTATGTTCTTTATACTTGGTGTAATAAAAAGTATTGCAGTTCATATTGTAGACAATGGACACAGTCTTGGTTATCTTCACTCTGCCTGCATATCCTACAATACTGGAAATTTAGAGCAGGATGTTGGCATCTTGCTGTTTGTTATCTCTCTCTAAAAATAGTGCTTCCTAGAGACCATAAGTAGGTGCTATTTGTTTCTGCTTGTGCTGGGAGAGAGTGGTGCCATCTGTTTAGGATTCGAGACTAAACCTTTTTTGCTGAATATTACAGCAATCATATTAATTATATTTGCAATAGTCATCTTCAGTCACTCAATAGAGTTATTTCTTAATAATAGAGTTATTACTTAATACAGAAATATAGTGGTCCACTCTCAAAAATACTGTAATGACTATTGTCATACATGTCATAACGCCCGCTGTCAGGCCAAAAATTGTGCATAGGTTATGTCAGAACACCCATCTGCAATGAGTTAAGGAATTTGTCCAAGCTCTATCTTGCCTGAGTAAATATAATGAAGATCTATGATCTTTTGCTAATATGTGCAAAATGCAGCATTGATTAATGCTAATCATGACGAAGTTAAATTATAGAATTATTATTATAGTTTCCAAGGAAGATTATTTAAGTTTGGTTAAGCAGGCAGGAAATTTTAAGCTTCTTTTATAATAGGTCTTTTAGCTATAGTATTTCAAACAATAGATGTAAATGCAAGAAGGGAAGAAATTCTTATCATAGGATAAAGTTCTGCATTGCACTTGTTCTGCACATGCAAAAGGCTATATATATGTAAGAAAAATAATTGAATAAAACCACACTGGACAGTGTCCCATTATCAGTGGGTTAACTGAGCCAGTTAGAATTATAGTAGAACATTACATAACAACATAGCCTAATGTAGGATTAATAGAGATGACTAGATTTTTAATGGATCATCATGTATAGATGAAAGCCATTAGAATCAGTTTCATGATGGTATACCTACCTTATTTTAGATGTGAAAAAAACACCTTCTGTGTTTTCTGGAGGGGACCGCAAATATTGAAGTTAAGCTATATCTATAAAATCATGGAGTATTTCAACCAGAAGAAAATCTAGAGCAGAAGATTATAGTAATATATTAGATGTTATCTGAAAAGGTTGTGACTTGTGCTGGCTCTGTCCTGCAACATCAAAGATTATTTTACCAGGAAGGGGGTAGGAGGGTGAAAGCATAATTTATTAATATATATATATTTTTTTGTTACTGCAAAATCTTTGGTAGCCCTCATGTCCTCCCTAACTGTCTGGGTCAATGCTGTTGCCATAGTTCAACTGCAATAGATGGGAGCCATTAGTGAATTCTATAAAAACAGTGAAAGCTACCAAAAATATAGCCTCTGTTCACACAAGATTTCTTGTTAGGTTTTTATTCCACCTTCTTTTTAATTGGATGCAGTTGAAAATGAAATTGGCAAGACAACTTTTTTTTTGTCTTTTTTATAAAACTTGGACCTTTCCAAGAAAATACAAGCCTAGCTATTAGAGATAAGTGTAACCGACAGTAAGAACCATGGAAAACTAATCGTCCACAGATAACTGTGTGTGAATTAATGCACTTGGTTTGGCTACTATCATATACCTTATAATTTTCTTAGATGTATGATGCACCATAATGTGTGTTATTTGTATTGCCTTCTAAGATTCTGGATGTGCAGATCTTAGTAGAGTAATTAAAGGCTTATTATGAATAATAAGTATTATACTGGTATTTTGCAATTTTGAAAGCTAATATGAGGAATACTTATTTGTTTTAATATATTTCCAGCTTAAACGTAAATAACAGAAAGGTGAGAAGATGAGTGGCCTTACACAAGAGCAGCTGAAGCGCATAGAAGAGAATCGCAAAAAGGCCCTGGCTAGGAGAGCAGCAAGCTTGGCAGCAGCAGGGAAAAGCAGCAACAACCAGCCTACAAAACCAAGTAATTTCCAGCCATCGTCATCCTCGTCCAGCAGTGCAGCCACACAGCCATATAGTAGGCAGACAAACCCCACAGTGGTCCCTTGGAAACCAGGAGGTCAACAGAACACAAACCTAAAATCAGGTCCTCCTGGTCAAAATAGCCAGGCCATTAGCAATCAAACTTCAGTACCAGGGAAATCAGCATCAAACTTTTACAAGCCGAATCAGACAACTATCAATAACAACACCCAGTATGGCAAGAGCAATGCAACAGGCACCAGTTTCAAGGGCACTCAGGAGCAGAAGATGCCTGGCAACATTTCAAAACAGACAGGAGATGGTAAACAACTGAAAATCTGTTGCTTTAAGCTATGATTATCTGATTGTTATACAAGGTGCATGAAATGATTTTTTATTTTATTGTAGGTTGGTTACATAAATGGCATCTTCATTGATTGAAGGAAGAGCATTTTGTGAAAACAGTGAATGAATTATAAAAATTATAATTATCCATCAGTCATTAATTCATTTCTATATCTATCATTCTTTAGCTCCAGGATCAAAACCTGTTTTTGGCAAGAATGTCAATGGTACATTCAGGCTCATGTCCCGTGAAAGGTTCATGGTAGAAGTTGGATATCATCAACAGATGATTGAAATATTTAAAACAATGACAACAAAGAAGTATGGTATGTATGTGTAGAATGAAAATGTGTTAAATGTCAGCAAAATATTGAGATTGTTTGTGCTATTTATGAGCGAGTAAGAATTGCTTGCTTGAATGCTGTGAATATGGTCTTGCTTCCAGATGTTGAAACCAAAAGGTGGAACTTCGAGATAAGTGAACATGACAAATTAGTTCAAGCTCTTGCTCCTCTCAGACCAGCTGTGTGCATCAGTCCTCTACCTTCATTTGTTCGCAGAGTTAGTTCATGTGTTTTGCATTGTGTTTATATTGCATTATATCATCATTGGCCATGTATGATATGAAAGCGTATGAATGGAACATTGCTTGCCAGTGTGGCTCAACTCTCTCACCATTTGACATGTGGAATTTCATTTTCAGATTCTGAGATCAGCTGAAACAGAGATCCCTGCCTCCTGTGTTGATTTGTTTGGACTTGATCCTAAGCTGTTGGATGCCTTGATGCCATTTCAACATGAGGGAGTTTGGTAAGTGTTAATTGTTAATTAGCTTGGATGTTATGCATTCTTATTCCCATCCATTTTTATCATGTTTATTTGTATACGTTCCTGTATTTGTATTCTCTCTTTTTGTGTGTGGGTATGTGAGCACTGGATGAGGGAAAGGGTGCATATTAATTCACCTAATAGCAAATATGTAGGTATCTGGTATGGTAAATCATAGGAAGTACACTAAAGGCTAGAGAATTCAAACTGTTTTTTTGTTTGTGAATTTTATTAGTAAATTTACATACATCAAAGGGGAGATCTTAACATTTTATTCTATGTTTAGGTTTTGAATGTAGTAAGAAAATAGTTGTACTATGATATTATTCCACTAACACCCACGCACGCACTAACTCCCACGCACTAACACCCACGCACTAACATGCACACGCTAACACCCATGCACTAACACGCACGCACTAACACTCGCGCACTACCACCCATGCACTAATACCCACGCACACTCACACGCACGCAAGCATGCACTCACCCACCCGCACGCAAGCAAGCACGCACGCACGCATGCACTCACCCACCCGCACGCAAGCAAGCACGCACGCACGCACGCACGCACGCACGCACGCACGCACGCACGCACGCACACACATGGCTGAATATATGACAGTATTTCAGTATTTGAAATATCAGTAGATCTTTATATGTATTATAAAATCATGTTTTGGATTCTAGGAACATTTAACAGATTTCACCATATAGAAGTTTATTCAAAGTAAATGTTTTCACATTAGCATAAGCCAAGATATACTACCATTTTATAAACTAAGATAATATACTATATAGTAGGTTACATATGAAGAGCTTTATATGTATAAAAAATGTGATTCCTTGATATAAGATAATATATGTAAACTACAATAATGTAAACTGTAATATTTACCTTGGTGATTTAGAAAAGGTCAGATGATATGTATATATGATAAACGATTACTATTTCAGATAGACATATGGAATATTTTGATTTAGAATTGTACAAGGAATTAAAGTCAGTTTCCACATTTTGGTAGCTCTTACATTACAGGTAGCTTGATGCAGCTAGATTGGCGAGTTGATTGATTAGATACATTTAGATCTAGCTTCTAATGGAACCTAGTCTCAGACTTAGCAGAGTACAAGCTTAGATGAGCTAAATGTTGCGAGTAACTTCAGAGCTTGTTGTATCTAGTCTTAGCATAGAATAATTAAAAAATAAGAGCAGAAAGAGTAGCTTAGCTTGCGTAGCAGATATCTAGGACAGCTACTAATACAGAAGATGTTGAATTATATATCTTATCACTCCAATCTGGAATGCAAAGTTAGACCAGTAGGATCACTCATATTTTGGGGTATTTGCACTGTTCATTATGCTGGTATACAGAAGAATCATTATCAAAAATCTGTTATCAATAACAGCTTAATCCAATCCTAGGTACAGAACTTCTGACAACAAGTAATCATATTTGGTTTCCAAACATAATACTGGTCTGATATTCTATATTAATATAGTCTGAGGTCATCTGTTGTCAAAATTCAGTAACTCAGAGATGTGATGGGGAACCAGTCTGTTATTGATTTATTTTAGTGTTTTATTAGTTTAGGGACTGTATGCATTACAGTAAAGACATAGCTAGTAGTTTTAAGTCTAATATTCCTACTAGCACCATCATCTTCATAGACTGCAGAGATTTGATGCCATGGCTACTTTGTCTTGTAATTGAGTACCCATATCCAAGTATACAAGACTAAAGATTTGTTTTTTCATGCTGTCAGTGGTGAATCATGGAAAATAAATGCTGTTATACTGAGATGATTTAAATTATTTGTCAGTTTATAAACTAGTTTAACCTTTGTAAGAGCATATATACATGGCAAGATTCACCTACTTTAAAGAAAGTAAAGATTTAAAATTCACATATGAAAAGTCTGTACAATTTATAGAAGTAAATACTACATTATTATTGCATAGAAGTAATAGGAATGTAAGTTTCAAAGCAGATCTCGGGGGTCGCTGCAATTGTCCTGATAACTAGAAACAAAGCAGGCGTGCAGTGGCCTTGTTTGTAATAAGGAGAGCAATTTTTTTTTCTCTGACATTGTGTGAATTGTATTATTTGGTTGGCAGCTTTAACATACTGCTGTAATTTCACTAGACCAGCAAATCTAAAAGCCAACAGGTACCAGGAAACAGATTTTCTGCACTACTTGCCCTACATGTTGCTCTTAGCATTAAACATCACTAATCTAAGTAAAAATAGCAGCTGTAACCACTGTAAGTCTGTTAAAGGAGACACAGTATTGAACAGTGGTGGTGTCATAGCTGGTGAAGCAGCAGTCATGTAAATTAACGATTGCCAGAAACTTTGTGTGCTTGTGTGTACATAGACCTTTTTCGAATATTTAGTATCACATCACCTAAGTAAATATTTTTATGCATTTGATGTTCATTTAGATAAATTCAACTACAGTTACTGCATCTACATTTGTAATAGTGGTAGTGAAAGGATATTACAAGACATTTTTTAACTGTACTGTGAGTGACTTTCAACTTGGTGATTGTGTTGTTTGAATGTCTTGCTCCGAAACCATATGTCTGGCATCCTCATCTGGATGTTCTATGTAGCTCACCTTATTTGTAGTGCATATCTTGTTTGTTCAGATAAGTGATGTAGTCTGAATCCTTCTCATGTATCCAGTATTATCAGGGTTGTAAGTGTATCTTGTAGGTTTAGGATTCCTTTTGTGTTTTGTTTTTTCTTTTATATATCCTTTTATTGCCTTAGATG
>NW_028234426.1:7701334-7706334 GCF_977035675.1 Penaeus japonicus | reverse complement strand
GGTGAGGAATAACCGCAAGTGCAAATGATTTGTTCATGATTGACAAATGCAAATTAGAGAAGATTAGAGTGAAAGAGAATGAGAGTTGTAGGAATGGTGGTAAATCACAGGGCCATGGTTACTGATCTTGTGATCATTTAAAGCAAATTAAAATTGGGAAAGTAATACCCATGATAGTTGATTTGAATTTAGAAGTCTTGGTCCAGAAAAAAATAGTAGTAATTAAGCAGAAAGTGACTAGATAAAACATTTGCTTGACCTGCAGCTTTGGTATTGCTTTGACTTAGACTATAGAAGATGTCTTATGATAATTTTGAGATCAAAACAAATATATATTTTTTTTTTTATTGTGTAAAAAATGTAATGATTTGTTTCTCATTATTATTCAGTTTAATTCTTATTTTAAAAATAATGCTTGACGTAAGAGCACTGGTCATAGGTACTTAATCAGAAGTGACAGTTTTCATAGTTAATGATTTCCACACTTTTTTGGTGTTTATTCATATTGATATGCAACTGTAGCTCAGGATATGCTACTTACAACCCAGGAATGGTGATCATAAAGTTGCCTGCATGTGGAAGAGCAGGTGGTCCCCTAAGTTGGTATCAGCCACTTACATCTTAGTTATCCACATTATTATGATGATGATAATTATTCCTATTATCTTGATTATTTTTATCTTCATTGATATACTACTACAACTAAGGATGATGATAATCAATGTAATGTCAGTGATAATTATAATGATAATAATGGTAAGAAAAATAATGAAAATTATTGTTACTGATATAGGTCACACAGCATGAGCAGGATTTAGAAGGTAATTTCCATTATCTTCTGTACTTTACCAAAATGATCAAGCAGTCCTCTTTTAGAAAGGGAAAATGCCATTCATTAAGTGCCTCTCTCTAGTATATTATGCGACTCTTGCATGACAGTGAAGTTGCAATACAAGTGAAAAAGCAAGGAGCAGGAAGGGTAAACTTACTCATTCGCTCAGTCGCCGACGCCAGTAAGTGCTCGTAGCGGTTCTGCCTCTCCTTTCGCAAGTTCTGTATGTAGGCCGAGGTCGCTGCGCTTGTTGCCGAGCGTAAGCGAGCGGGCGGCAGCGGAGGATCGGCCCTCTCGTGGACTTCCGGCTCAGGATCGACTTCCGGCTCAGGTTCGACTGCCTTGTGACTCCTTCGGCGTGAAGAAGCTCTTGAGCTCTTCGTGAAGCGCTGGCGGTTCGTTGCGTAGGATATATCAGTCGATTTGGTCGCGTAGTGAGCAGTGGCATGTCGCTTGGGTTGACTTGTTGCCGACCGCCTGAGGGTCGAAATGACGGACTTCGATTTTTGCTTGTTCGAGTTTTGTGACGCGTTCGATAGTCTGCGTCTGGGTGCTTTGGTAGTCATAGGGCGGCTAGCGGAGTTTCTTCTGTAGGAGGAAAAGCTTCTGGGCGCCACGTAATGGGAGCGAATGTTAGGGAGACTAGGGACTTTTGTCATGTTGCCTCTGTCCCTTGCAATGCTCTTTGGTCTGTCATTCTTCTCCTTGCTTATCTTCCTAGCATTGCGTTGCATCTCAGGGAGGGTGAGGATAATGCTGGGCAGGGGCGTCGATGGTCGTGATCCCTTCATGACGTTCTTGCTCACAGCTTTGTCTCTAAAGATTATGACCTGGTTTGACTTGAGTTTCAATTTCTGGTGGACGTAATTGTTGTGATGTGCTGGCGGGAGGTAGAGAGCGGAGTCACTTTGCGACCTTTGGAGGGAGCTCCTCCTTGACATCCCGGCGTCTCCGTCCCACTTCTTCTTCTTTTTGGGTTTCCTCGATTTCTTCGTTTTCACGGAGCTTTTCTTGGCCTGCGCCAGCGAACTGAGGGAAGATCTGCGACTATTTCCCTTCTTATGTGACCTGGCGGGCTTGGTGGCAATCCCTTGGAGGCGCCCTGCCCCCTTTCCCATGACCCAGCGAGCGGTGTCAGCTGCAGGACGTTCCGGTCGAATAGGGAAAGGATTCGTGGTCGCAGTAGGCGAGTCGCTGCTTTCAGGTGGGGGTTCCAGGCCTGTGTGGGGTGAGATTTTTCTTGGGGGCGGTGAATAGCGTCCAAGAAAAGGAGATGTTTTCACAGGGGATACTGGCAGATCCTGGGTTAGACTTGTAGGGGATGCTGCTGGATTCTGGGTTGGACTTGTAAGAATGTCAGCAGGAGGAGATAAAGTATTTGGAGTAAGTATTAGGGCTTTGTTAAAATCCAGTGTATTTTTGGGGTGACAATTTACAGGTAGCACAGAATTTTGTTGGAGAGCTTGTGGAACTGCTATTGAATAGCAGGAAGTATGTGGAGATTTAGTTACTTTCTGCTCTGGAGGAGAGGGTTCTTGAATTAGAGTCGGGGGGTCCTGGAGTAGAGTGGAAGGTGGAGAGTTAAGGTGTTGGAATGCACTCGAAGGATGCGGTAAAGTCACGTTAGAGTCCTCGCCTGTGGTTGCTGGAGCCTGGGGCAAGGGCGAGGCCTGTCGACCGGCAGGCGCTGAAGCCCGATTCGAAGACGAAGGGGGCTGGGAGGTTGCTGCGGTCGTGCGGGTCTTGAGATCCGTCTTCTGAGCCGAAGATCTGAACAGAGGGAAGAAGTGTCTGAGGCAGCCAGAACCCTTTCCCTCCACCCACCGCGAGGTCTCCTGGGGTTGCAGCCGCGCGTGGAGAGAAGGCATCCTGGCCGTCGTCGCCGAGGCATTGCCCGGGGTTCCGGAGACAGGCGGCGCCGCTGCTCCTTTCCCCGCAACGGAGGTGGCGCTGTCGGGGGCTGTGAGCGGCGAATTGCGGATCTGCGGCAGCTTGACGGAACCACCCGAAGAAGGGGACTTGGCGTTGTTTGAGTCGTGGTCGGCGGCGTGGGCGTCATCGTTTCTTCCCGACCCCCCCGATGAGTTGAGGCGGGAGTTGCTCGTCCTGCTGTAGCCGCTGTCGGTCTGATAGCCGCCCCGGGAGTCGTTGTCGTTGGAGTCACGGCTGTCGTCGTAGTCGGGGTTTATCAGGAGCTTGTCCAACTGACCCGAGTCGTTTTTCCGCCGCGTCGCCTTCTGTCGCCCTGCCGCCGCCGACTCCTGGTAGCGGCTGTTGTACTCCGTCGCGAAGCGGTTCTTGGGCTGGTTCGCCAGCCAGTCATGGTGAGTGAAGCGCTTCCTGTGGTCGGGGTTTCTGCGGGAGAAGAGTCCGCACGTGAGGTGGCGCTAGGAATGAGAGTGTCACTTTCATCTTTAGCTTCCATTGTTCCTGTGGATCACTTAAATTACTCTTATAGTTGTATTCGTATTATTATTGTTCAGTGCAGTACGATTTTAATAGTTATTATATTTTTTAAACATTATTATTATTAGTTGATACACTGGAATTATCTTTATAATTATTGTTCTGACTCATCCTCGTGACAGCCATCATTATAAAAATCTAAGCCAAAATCTAAGTGTTATCCCCTGACAAGACTTTGCCCTTTATTTACTTATCTGCGCTTCTTTCTAATATGACAAACTGGAATCCAATCCCCCTCAAAAGGAGCCTAAACTCAACTTTCTTCGACTTTGCTACAAGCGTTAGAAAACGTCAGATTCGACGTCAGTTGATTGCTGATAAAAAGAAACACGTAGACTGTTTCTTGACCTGAACCGCATAGCGCCTCCGCTCAGGTTGGAATGGTCAGTCTTCCGTGGGTTCAAATAACAACGAATACAGAGATCCAGGACCGAGGGGCTGGGCCTTCGGCGTTCCTTCTCTCCCCTTACCTGTACGGCTCCACTCGGAAGCTGTTGCTGTCGTTAGTTGGGATGACCGTCTTCTTGCGGATGTTGAGGACCCTCTGGAAGGGGATGAAGGGCTCCTTGGGCCTGGGAAAGTCCTCCGTCAGGCTGCGACTCCGGCTCTTCTTGTCGAGGCTTAGTCGACCCACGCCCTTCGAGATGTCCCCGTCTCGCCCCCCTCGCCGGCTGCGACGTCGGCGGTTCCCTCCGTCGCTCGCGTCTGGGTCGTGGTCGTAGTAGTATCCGCCGTCCTTGGCATCGTCGTCGGCGTCCTTGAGCTCGCTGTAGTTGAAGGACTGGCTGCGGGACGCGCGCTGGCTGCTGCTGCGGTGGCGCTGCTGGCGGTCGGGCGACGCGCGCGTGGAGTTGTTCCGGCTGCGAGAACAGTTGAGAAAGAGCGGTTGAGCTGCTGGTCTGGCGACTACAGCCTGATTGGTTGAAGAGAAGCGGAGATGAGGAAGGGGCGAATAGAGGGGGAAGGGGTAGGGGGAGGAGGAGGGCGAAAAGGAGTAGGATCAAGAAGAAGAAAAGGAAGAAAGAAAGAAGTGGGGGAAGCAGCAACAGCAGCAAGAGTAGGAAGAGGAAAATAATAAAAAGATGTTGCAAGAGGAGAAGGAATTCAAGGAAATTAAAGAGGATGAGAAAGTAAATGTGACATGTCGATGGTGATAACAAGAATGAGGGAAAGAATCAGGAAGATATATGGAATGAGGATGAAATTAAAAATAAACAAAATAATTGATGATGAAGGAGAAGGAGGAAGGCTATCGATAATTTAACGTTCAGTCTCCAGACTGCGACAAACAAAGGAACTGCAATAACAACAACTACAACAACAAAAAAACAACAACACGCGTGACACCGACCTTGAGTGTTAGACACAATGAAGTAGACGAGGAAGGAATGAGAAAAGAATGCTATTTTATTGTAGCCTGAATGTTTTATCGAAGGAATGATTCATGTTAAATACCGCAACATCTTTGTGGCAGAGGCTAACGCAAAGGAATATTTCTTGTAGAATAAACTTCAGACTTCTTTGTCTGACTGTTGTTGTTTTTATTGTGATTGTTATGGTTATGATGGTGGTGGTGGTATTCATTTGATATGTTGTTGCTCTTACTGTAAATATATTTTTTGTTGGGTTATTGCTAATGAAATTATAATTGCAGTTATTATTATTATTATTATTATTATTATTATTATTATTATTATTATTG
>NW_028234426.1:7661373-7666373 GCF_977035675.1 Penaeus japonicus | reverse complement strand
AAGTTGGCGACGACTGTTTCGATGATGATGATGACCTCACCGATGAGCCAAGGTCAAAAAGAATGAAGACGTGATATTTATAATCCTTTCTCTCTCCATATATATAAATTTTTTACTTGCTTGTTTATTGGAAAAAAGTTGTTTTAGTCAGCCATGCAAGAGAGAGACTGTTACAAGCACTGAATTCCCTTCAGTTTTACACTAAGTTATGTGGACCTTTGATTAATGACATCCACAGAATACTACAAAATCATATGAACCAGTTTTAACCAGCTTTATCATATTAGTTTCTGAAAAAAAATGGTGTAAAATAAATAATCTGTTAAATATCACAATCAATTGAGATGATGCACAAGGAGGATATATGAATCTAATCCATGTTGCATTGAAAGAGTAACACCTCTCTTGATTTTGTTTATGTTATCGGAGCGAATGATATATTTTGTGTATGGAAGGATTTCTTAGCACACTATGAATAAAGTATATTGTATTGTATCTGCCTTTTGATTATTATTCCTCTTTGATTGCAAGAGGGATTTAGGAATAGGATCCAATATACAGCATTAAATTTTTATTTTAAGCTGTTAATGGGATAGTATTATAGTTCTAGTATGTAACAATACTTTATTTTACACATTGGAGTTGTTATTTTAATTAGAACTCAACTTTTGGTATACCTCCATTGGAATACTCCAAATAATTTATTCAAGCCTAGGAATAACAATGAATGAGATAGTGACTCACATTTTGAAATATGGAACCATTTCAGTTCTCCACAAAATAATTGTCTTGCTTAAAATCAGGAATCAGCCATTTCAGTCTTGGCCAAAACTATTAATCTATCCTTTCAGTACTGCTCACAACAAGAAGTATTAAAACAAGGGAACCATCTTTTTCAATCTTGCCCAAAAAGTGAATTGGTCTTTCCACTCTTACTTAGAACAGTGAATCAGTCTTTTTCAATGTTGCTTAAAACAGACAATCAGAGTTTTAAGTGCGTGTGTAAAATAGCGAAACATTTTGTTTAAAAGAAAAATGACGGAGATGTAGAGTTTGAAAGACAGTGATCTGAAATGAAAGTCAGAGAGAGAGAGAAGAGCCTCGGTGTGAAGAGCAATTAATTAGGAAGTGTGAGGAGGATTCTTTTTTGAGTTTATATTCCAGCTAAAAGAAAACTACTAAGTTTGGGCAAATATCATAAGTCATTTTTGTATTCCAGCTTCACTGTTTTTTTTTCCTAGAGTAAATATCACAAACAAATATGGCTGATGAAAATATGAATACGGTAACTTAGATATTTATGATTCCTATTCTTAGCTCCAGTTTGCCTTCATGGTCAGTGATCACTTGTCAATTAACTGATGACTCATTGAATATCTGTTCACTGTCGCCTTGCGGTCACTGCTGTGGCTGGACACCATGGTGGGTAAGGACCAAGGTTAGATCAAGGCAACACTCGTTGGCACACCCTCACGAGTCGCTGTCAGGCGGGCACGCCATATTGCACATAACCCCGGCGAAGTTTCTCGCAAAGCTGGCTTATCTTTATACTTGACATCTGCTATTAACTTAAGCACACATGTTGCTTTGTACCATTACATCAGGAGATGATGCAGACCTATACATCAGCTGTACATTAACAATGCTTTGAGTTAAAAAGAAATTTATGAGGATAAAAATAAGCTATGGTTGCGGAGCAGATGCACCCCGGGCTTATATACACTGATGCGAGCCGGCTTGTGTCAGCGTGTGCTGACGCGGGAGAGAGTGTGCTAACGAGTACTGACTCAACCTGATCTTGGTCCTTATCTACCGTATTGCCCAGGCACGGCGGTGACCGCCAGACGACAGTTGAAACTCACGAGCTTGGACGGGGCTCGATCTGCCGACCACGTGGATGGGAAGACGGCACAGAATTAAGAGTCAGAGCATAATTTCTGAAAAGAAGCGCCAATTCGTCAACAATAGAAAAAAAAATCTGCCTGTCATTGTAATCTTATCAAATATCAAGTTACTTTAGATTACCCTCTAATTCATTCATTTTCTATAGTACCAGGACGATAGAAAATACCTTACACATTCCTAAATCATGTGAAACTATTTATTTTCTACGTTGTATTCTCAGGCTTATCGTGTCTCTATAAGGATAAGGATAAGCTTGAATTGTGCTGTCTCTATAATAAGCTCGGTCGCCTGGGAGTGGGAGGGAGTAATAGTGGGGGTCCAGAAAAGGGGTAATATGACTCGTGAAAAATGTCGATTGATTGATTTTGGTCACTCCGCTATGTGGTCTCCCCTTAATAATACTGATGATTATCAATTATGGAATACAATACTGTCAGCTCCATATGCATCATCAGTTATTTTTTTGTCCAATGCAGTATTATAGTCAATGCGAGCAACGGGTTGGAAAAATTAGGATCACGGTATGTACAGGTGAAAATTGTAGACGATAGAAGTGTTTACAATTTATATGTTGTCGGGGAAGTGTGTTTGAGTTCGGGGAAAAATATATAATACAATACTATATATGTAAAAAATCAAAACCATTTCAATCCCAGGGAAATTGATGATTTTGTTATTTCTTTACTGAAAATATGAGCTCTTTACCATCTTATTCTCCCGTTCAAACCCGCCATAGCCAAAATATCTAGCCAATTGAATAATTAGAACCATTAGAAAAAAATCGAAAAACTTACCAGGTTTGCATTTTTACTTCCTCATTTTATGCACTTTTATAGCGACACCATTGAAAGGTAACACTAAAACAAATCTCTATGGAAACGAAAAAAAAAGATAATGCAGATTTGTACAACCCCTTTTTACGACAGGCATCATGCGGGTGGGGTTGAGACATTTGGGAGGGATTATATGTAACCTCTACCTCTCGTAACACGTCGGCCTCACACCCCTGTGGTCGTCAGATCGAGCCCCGTCCAAGGTCGTGTGTCCACTGTCGTCTGGCAGTGACTCAGCGCTGTGACTAAGCACCCAGGTGGGTCAGGACCAAGCTCAAAGTCACTCTCGAGTCAGCAATAGTTGGCACAGGATCACGAGTCAGCACTTGCCCGGGCGAGGCATTTACTCCGCTTGTCTGGCTCATCCTTGTCCTTAAACTATATGCAATGTCATGCAAAGGCAATAATCTTATGGCATATGCAATGATATTTGATCACTTACCCTTTTGACATCAACATAGTCTTTAAAGTCTATTAGAAGGATGTATATGAGCAAAAAACGTAAAATGAATAGCAGGGTTTTACTGGTATATAGCCGTATCAGCGAAAAAAATAAAAACAATTTATTTGAAATATAACATGATATCTATCTTTAGAATACAAAAGGAAATGTAAAGAATTGTACTCATATAAGAGTCAATACGTAATCCGTACCGATTCGATTAATGTCAGACACGTAGAAACGAACCGCCACTCAAACGAGACACGTTTCACGAGCTGTTGGTTGAACCTTTTGTGCTCATTTTCATACATATACTAGTTTTTGAAATATATAGAAAGCTTATATATCCAGCAATCTAGTTCTAGTAAAGTTCGATTTCTAAAATAATGCGTATTTTGTAGACCAAATAAAAAGCTTGAATGATAGAAAACCAACGACACCTTTTAACTGTCAATAGACACCTTTAAGCTAATGGAAACGACGGATAAAGTTTTTCGGTTTAACAGTGAACTGATAAAATGATTAATGCATTTTTTTTCACGTCAAAATTATTTCGTAATTTCCCCAACACCAAAACCCCTTATTTTTTCAGATTCAAAAGAGTCCCAAATTATTACTCAGAAAAACAAAAAAATGTTATGAGAAAATTTGATTTAATTTCCTGTGTCTGTGTTCTTTCTTACACAGCACATCTTCCATCTATTTACTCATAATTTTCAATAATTTTTTGCTACTGTCAGTAATCATAAAGTCCCTATATTTGCCATTTTCACATGATTTTCCAGTATATCCTTAAGCTTACTTCGGAATTTGGAACCAGATTAAAACAATATTATCCATCATTAAATCCTGGTGGGTTGACATGATTACATACTGTAAGTTGGGGACAAAAATGGAGACAAAAAATGTATTTATGTATGTGTGTGTATGTGAGTGTGTATGTGTTAGTGCGCGTGCGTGTGCGTGAGTGTGTCTACGTGCATGCGTGCACATGTGTGATTTGTTTTGATTATTTTTCTTTTTCTTGAACGAATTACAATGTAAAGGCTCGTGAAATTATTAATTCATAAAAACATAACTCCTACTTTGTTTATGAAGACAAATAAACGAAAGGAATGGCTTTTTGTACACTTACATAAAGTCATATCATATCATATCATATCGCATTTGCGTAAGAATGCCTCGCTGATAAACACTTGAGAAATTTGGTCAATTAAAACAAATATAAAAAACATGGATATGACAGCAATACAATCATTGCATGAATTAACCAATGAGATCTGAATCTTCAGATAAACACAATAAATTTTACCTAATATTACTGAGTATTATTGACGCGGCATCTTTGTTTTAAGTGTTTTTAAAGTGACTTCTACATGGCGCGAATGCATCAATTTGATCTATCTTACCGAAGGGTATAGTTGGATATGCGATAGCAAGTGTATGCATATGTAAATATACACACAAGAAAATATATGTAAATATTCACACAAGAAAATATATGTAAATATACAAACAAGAAAATATATGTAAATATACACACAAGAAAATATATGTAAATATACACACAAGAAAATATATGTAAATATACACACAGCTCCAATGTGTGTGTGAATCGCCAGTCTCGAAGACTCTTGAATCCGAAACACGAAGCCTACACGTATTCATTTATGTTTCGGATACAAGAGTCGAATCTGGCGGTTCAGAGCCTCGCTAATGGGAAAGCTTGGAAATGAAGGGGATTCTTCCACACTAATCATTTTAGGCATTAACCAAGCATTATCAGTGAGGCTTGTACAATGATTGACTCATCGCCAGAT
>NW_028234426.1:7651373-7656373 GCF_977035675.1 Penaeus japonicus | reverse complement strand
TCTCATTTCGGTGATCTAGAATTGTAGAAATAACATCTGTGAGTTGTGATAAACATGTTAATCTTGCTAAGAACCCAGTCTTTATGATATAGATCTTTATTCTTTTCTGATTGGAAGCCTACTTATATCAAATGTTAATTCTTAGTAACATATTAACAACAAAAACTTTCCCCCTGCCAATAGGGTGATGGCCATCAACATCACTGGCTTAGTGATCCTCTGGTCACTCATAAACTTCGCTGGACTGGTGGTCTATGCTGTGTACTCAGACTGTGACCCTTTTTCGGCCGGGTGGATTCAGAAGTTTGACCAGGTGAGGCCGAGACCGTGACCCTTTCTTCTGAAAAGCTACTTCTATATCAGGGTGATGCTCCGGCAACCATATCCGACATATTATGTTCTTTTTGGAGATTAACAAATAGTATGAATTGGTGTGTATTTCATAAAGTCATTTTCATTTGACAATGATGATACGATATGATAAGTAGAGTTTTTTCCATCATCATGTTTTTGTACTATTCCTTTGCCTGGGACATCTGCGTAGGGACTTTTCAAAATCTATCAATTGCTAAAGGGTTAAGTGCATACATCTTCCATATTTCGTAGATAGAATGTAATTCAAAATCACTTTCTTTCAAAAATCGCAAATAACTACCAGAAAGTCCGTCCCTGTTCTAGTACGTTAGGTCTTCTAATCTTATCTCTCTCTAAACATCATACACGTATATTCATCATAAATATCCCTATAACATTTAAGTTCATAAAAAAATCTCTTAAATGTCCCCCCCCCCCACGAAGGATATCATAGACAATCATTTAAATCTATGTATCTGATGGGCTTCTCTGCTCAACAGATCACGGCTTACTTCGTGGTGGACAAGCTCGGTTACCTCAAAGGAATCCCAGGACTCTTCGTGGCGGCTGTCTATAGCGGAGTCCTTAGGTAGGATTTTGGTATGGTGTGAGATAGCGTCTTCAACTTTATTGTGGTGGTATGTGAGTAGTGGTTGGATAGGAAGGCGAAAAGGAAGAATGTGGGAGAGGAGATGGAATAACGGATGGAGGAAAATCAAAATGAAGGAGAAGAGAAAGAAGCCAAGGCCTGAACCAGCATGCAGAGTGAAGATATGGGTAATAGGTTTAAGTGGTCTGAGAAAAAAAAGGATATGCGAAGCGGGAATCCCTCTTTATGAACTCTCTCGGTAGGAGTATATGGTGATGCCGGTACCTGTACAGAAAGGAAAATATATACATCATTAAGACCCTGACACCACCACCACCACCACCTGGACGTTGACTTGTGCCTTGAATTCTCGCCTTGACGCCTTATGCAACATGATTTTTTCCCGGGATTACGTGTCCAACCGACAACTGCACTGTGAGACGGGCGAATGACGTGTTCCTTATGCAATCTGGGATCATCAACTTTGTAAGGATACTGGACTTGACTCGCTAAGGATGATCCTGCCCATCAGATTGCCCCCCCCCGCCTCCCAAAGAACCCTAAGTGGAGGAAGCCCGTAGATCGTAGTGCGATAGTAGTGGGTAGTTAGAAATAAAGTTAGTCTATCAGCTTTTTAAACAAGGGTATAACGACAATGAAACTGGCTAACCTTACTATTATTCTTATCATAATCACATAGTCAAGATAGGTGATAATAACTTGAATTTACACACTGAAATAATTTTAACACTGATGTAATCATTTGAATTTACATACTGATAAAATAATTTGAATTTACACACTGATAAACAATTTGAATTTACACACTGATATAATAATTTGAATTGACACACTGATATAATAATTTGAATTGACACACTGATATAATAATTTGAATTGACACACTGATATAATAATTTGAATTGACACACTGATATAATAATTTGAATTGACACACTGATATAATAATTTGAATTGACACACTGATAAAATAATTTGAATTTACACACTGATAAAACAATTTGAATTGACACACTGATAAAACAATTTGAATTGACACACTGATAAAACAATTTGAATTTACACACTGATAAAACAATTTGAATTGACACACTGATAAAATAATTTGAATTTACACACTGATAAAACAATTTGAATTTACACACTGATAAAACAATTTGAATTGACACACTGATAAAATAATTTGAATTTACACACTGATAAAACAATTTGAATTGACACACTGATAAAATAATTTGAATTTACACACTGATAAAACAATTTGAATTGACACACTGATAAAATAATTTGAATTTACACACTGATAAAACAATTTGAATTGACACACTGATAAAATAATTTGAATTTACACACTGATAAAACAATTTGAATTTACACACTGATAAAACAATTTGAATTGACACACTGATAAAATAATTTGAATTTACACACTGATAAGACAATTTGAATTTACACACTGATAAAACAATTTGAATTGACACACTGATAAAATAATTTGAATTTACACACTGATAAGACAATTTGAATTTACACACTGATAAAACAATTTGAATTGACACACTGATAAAATAATTTGAATTTACACACTGATATAATAATTTGAATTTACACACAGCTCAGTTTCGTCCAATCTCAACGCCATGGCTGCCATGGTGTGGGAGGATTTGCTGCTGAATTTCAAGACTTTTAAGAATTTTAGTCCCAACAAAGCCAAAAATACAAACATCATCATATGTAAGTCTTCTTATCATGCATTTTCTCTATTGGTATTAAATGTTTGTTTACTTATGATTTTTGTTGTTGTTGTTGTTGATTTGGTTTAGCTGTTTTTATATGAATTGTATGGAAAAGAAATGTTGAGGTTCCATTACTCGGCTGATTCTAAATTTTATCATCATCGTCACCATCATCACCACCAACACTACCCCCATCCCCGTCACCAACAATACCACCACCACCAATACCACCACCACCATCAATACCATCCCCACCACCATACCCTCACTACCACCACCCTTACCCGTACCCTCACCACCATCACCTTTACCCTCACCACCACTCCCACTCATCACACAACCCTCTTTCCCGACCGAACCTCACCCCCCCCCCCGCTCTCTCTCAACCCCCAGCCATGATCACCGGCCTCATCGCCACTGTCCTGGGCGTCCTGGCGGGGGAAATGGGCGGCCTCGTACAGGTCGGCTACTCCATCGGCGGCGCACTTGGCGGGCCGATATCCGGGGTCATGCTCACGGGTATCCTCTGTCCCTGGGTCAAGGCTGTGGTGAGGAAAATTGTTTTTTTTTGTTGTTGGGGGGGGGGGGGGGATTTAAAAAAAAATGTACTTCTTTTAATGGTATTGTTATTTTTTTATTTTTTTATTATTATATTTTTTTTTAGAGAGAAATGTATTATTATTATTTTTTGATGGTATTGTTTGTTATTTGTGTTTTATTTGTTTGTTTTGTACGTATATAAGATTTTTTTTTCTATGGTATTTCGGAAATATTTCATCCTCTGTTTACTTATATATTCATTTTCGAGAGGGACATTCCATGCGCATTTTTGCTTTTATACTCATATAAAGACATTTTTTCCAGATGAAAGCTGTGAATTCTTCTCCATTCTACTATTGTGAATTTCGATTTATCTAGAGACAAATAGATAAATAATGAAAATCTAAAAGTTGTCCCACAATGAACACTCTCTTTGGCAAAAAATACACCTTATTAAGTGCTTACCCAACCATATGCCAACTCATGCCTGGCCCCCAAAGCTCAGTCCTTACACAAGCCACTCCTCCCCCAAAAGACGATGCAACACGCTAAACCTGGCCCATTATACACCACCAGAGCGCCATAGTGGGTTTCCTCGTCGCTGTCGCCCTCAACCTGTGGATAGTGATCGGAAATTTCCTGTACGCCCCCGCGCCGCCCTTGCTCCCTCTCTCCACCGAGGGATGCCCAGGGTTCAACGCCACCACCACGCCCTTCGCCTCCTCAACTGCCTTCCCGACGAGTACTCAGGATCCGGGATCGTTTGAGGAGTGAGTCGCTTCCGTTGGGAGTGTATCGTTTTCTTTGAGCTGACTGGTTTCTGTCTGACTTTTTTTATTTTCTTTCCCTCAGTCGCGGTTTCTCTTTTCTTTTTTTCCGATCTGTCTGGCTGTGGTTGTTGGTCGGATGCTGTCTTTCTTTTTCTTCCCTCCCCCTTCTCTTTCTCTGTCTATCTGTCTGTCTCTCTGCCTGTCTATCTGTCTGTGTGTCTGTCTCTGTCTCTCTCTCTCTCTCTCTCTCTCTCTCTCTCTCTCTCTCTCTCTCTCTCTCTCTCTCTCTCTCTCTCTCTCCCCCCCCCTCTCTTTCTCTAGTATCCCCTACTCCAAACCCAATATTATCATCTACTTGTCTGTATATCAATAACAACCAGCAATTCTCCATAGAATGAAACTTCACCATCTTAAATCAATTTTATTCCTTCTCTTTTTTACCTTTCTGAAAGCGATTTAATACTCCAAATACCAATCTCATACCGATTTTGGTACCCACAGCGAGGTATTCCCTCTCTACCTCCTCTCCTACGGTTTATTCGGGGCCATAGGCATTCTCACTACCATAGTCATGTCGAACCTGGCCACTTGCATCTTCGGTAAGTCAGAGCGGATTCTGTTATTATTACGTTTGTTGTGTTTTTGCTCAATTATTATTATTGTTGTTGTTATTTCTACTGGTACTGTCATTAGCGTTGGTATTATTGTTAGCAGTGAGGATTATTTAATTATCAGTATTATTGTTGGTATTATTGTTATTATCATTATCATTATCATTTTTGTTACTATTACTTTTATCAATGTTTATTTTCCTTATTATTATTATTATTGTTATTATTGTTATTATTGTTATTATTATTATTATTATTATTATTATTATTATCCTTATCATTATTGTTATTATAATCATCGTTGTTTTTATTGATATTATCATTATTGTTATCATTATCATTATTATCATTATTGTTATCATTATCATTATCATTATTG
>NW_028234426.1:7628873-7631373 GCF_977035675.1 Penaeus japonicus | reverse complement strand
TTAAAGTTATTATCATTAGCGCCATCATGATTATTAAAATTGAATTTTTTATCATCACAACCATCATTGTTCTTAACAATTATATTATTACTAATATAAGTTTCGTTATCTTAACGAAGCGAGATGTCTAATCTTAGAATAGGAAATTAGAATTAGAATAGGAGGTCTTCATAGCTCTTGATATACAACAGAGAATTAGGAAACGTATATGAAATACTAACGCTATTAGGAAATATGACGGAAAGAATTATAAAATCACATTAGAATATTTGGTTGAATGATTCATATCCTTGAATAAAATTCGAACACTAAATAAGCACAACACATATATATGTCAGAAAAAAAGAAAGAAAGAACAAAAAGAAGAAAACAGCCACTGCAAGAACAAACACCAATTCAACACTAAATAGACCGCGGCGTTTCGGACCCAAAAACACTCGAACCCCAAAGTAAACCCCCGAAGCCCCGAAGCCCCGAAGCCATCCCCTTTAGCACACGCCTCATGAGGAGGACTCGCGGTTCACGGAGCTCCGAAACGCCTCGACCCGGACTTAGTGGTTGACTCGGTGTCCTGTCTCTTACTCTGGCCGTTTCTTCAACCAGGCCTTGTTATGTTCCATTGGGCAGTGGACGGCGCCGTTACTCGTGGGCGCTGCGTCTTCCACGGCTGAGCAGCAGCAGGCCCTGGCGAAGGCTAACACTCCGAAGGGCGACGAGGACGGGTCGAAGGGCGTCTCCTCCTCCACGGTCCCGAGCACGCCCTTGGACGAGGAGGATACCTTCACTCTCGGCGGCGTGTATATCGGGTCGCTGGAGTCGCACATTCGGGTGAGGAGGAATCTCTTTGGAGTGGATATAGAAGGGTGTGATGATCGATAGATAGTTGGATGAGTTGATAGACATACAGATGGATGCGGGTACAGATTGATGTGTTTGTGTAAATGTGTATTTGTGTATTTATGTATTTATGTATATGTATGTGTGTACATGCTAACGCTTTATCCCAAAACTCTGTTCCCCGTTATGTGCTAGACTTTATTTTTACTACAATAGTAATATCTTATCGTGCAATTGGTTATTTCGCAGTGTTTAGATTAAACAATGTTGCATAACAGACTGCTTGAAATTTCCCTCGCTTTACCAATTTGCAAACAGACGATGTCGCTAGAGCTTTCTCATATTTTTACAATAAATGTGGAATAAGTACTAAATAAAACTTCTTAGGAGGAGTTTATTTTTAATATTCCATAAAGTAAATATATATTAACCATTTTATTTTTTCAGTACATATTTGTTTCTGAAAGCATTCGATGTATTTAGTGTACCTTGTAATTAATAAGTTCAATATTCATGTGAAACGGCATAAAAAAAATGCTCTGATGAAAAGCAACAGACACGCAAGAAACAATAACTGCAATCCGTAGCTTTATTAATATCTATATATCCAATTTTTAAAAAGTTATTGTTTCAATATATTATTCCTTTTAAACCTAATTCGTTTCCCGTTCCAGACCCACCAAGCCTTCTGCAGCGGCATGAACGTGCGGAGCCAAGGGTGCCAGACGGGCGAGCTGGAGGTGAGTCCGCCGGTGATCGAGTGGCGGATCCAGATGTCCACGGAGGAACTCAGCCGAGCTAGCCCGACCCTCGAGCACGTGGGGACACAGTGCAGCTTCGCGGGCGAGGGAGAGTGGCCCAGGCTCCCTCGCAGCCCCTCGCAGCGGTCTGCCTGCCAGGTGCTGCAGGTGGCGGGCGAAGTGTGTGTACGGGACGCGAGAGCCCGGCTGGCGGGGCGCACGCGGGTCGAGGCAGGACGGTCACTCCCCGCGGTGTTGCTGGTCCTCGTGCAGATGCTCCTGTGGCTGCCGCTGCCCATCGCCGCCCTGACGCTCTTCTTCTCTTCTTCGCCTGATCCGTCCTGGGCGTGGCGAGTGCTGCTGGTGATTCTCAGCGTGACCAACCTCTCGCCTGCGCTGGGGTCTGCGACGTACCTCGTAGCCGCTCGGTGAACACGGGGACGCTTCAGGACTGGTACCTTCTTTTCCTGTCACAGTGTATTCAGCGTGTATATGTAATGATTTATGGTTCTCTTTAGGTCTAATGATCTTTGTGGATATGTAGTTAGGGGTAAACGTAATAAAGTACTACTGTATTCTGCGTGTTTATCTTCTTGATTCTCGGAAATATTGGTGTTATATGTTTATCACGAATCTCCTATATACACGTAAATCATTATCGTTTCTGAGCCTATACATCACCAACAACCGGTTTCACTTTGCTACCCCAACTTTCAGACGCCTTGTCTTGCTAATGTGAATTTCTTCACTAAAGTTAATGAAGATCTTTTTTCGTTTTCTTTCCCTCTGACCACGGAAGAACAATGAAATCTGAAAAAGAAACTATTTTTTACTAACAATATAATTTTCCTGAACAAATTCTCTTCCCATTTTCTCTCCCATTATATCTAACAAATAGTGTATAGTTAACATTCACATAAAAG
>NW_028234426.1:7618873-7623873 GCF_977035675.1 Penaeus japonicus | reverse complement strand
ATTTCTTCTTTCTGATTTACTTTACTTGGCTCACCTCTTGGATTTTCTTGTTTCTTCTTTGGCTTTACTTTTACATTTTTAGTGTCTTGTACAGCCTTTTCTGTTTCCAATTCAGCAGCCTGAGTTACCTTTTTTTCTTTAGGTTTTTCTTTTTGCTCTTGTTTTAATTCATGAATTTCATCTTTCGATATTTGTATCTCCCTCAAACATTGAATCTTGAAGTCCTTTAATTCTTCATACATTTTCTGAATTATGTTTTCTAGTGGGCATGCCCCTTCTCACTTTTTGGGTGTGCTGATTTTTTGGTCACCGATATGGCTCATTTCCTCTTTTTCCAGAATGTCTGATACGGGTGCATATAATTTTTTTACCATTGTGTCCCTATTTTCCTCAATTCTAATTAATTCTTTTAAAAAACTGGTTTCTGATATATCATCACAACTTTGATTTTTTTCCAGTTCAATTTCAAGACTAGAAACTTTTAGTATTGATGTCTTTGCACCAGCTGCAGTCTTTCTGTATATTTTCTTGATTATCTATTTTAGTTCATTATTGATGCCTGTTAGGTACGCATCAATATTACTTATAATTTCTTTCCTGTTTTTCAAGTAAGTATTTTCACATTTGTGGCATTTTTTTCTATCACAGGTTTGGCATATAAATTGCTTTGTTTCATTGTGATTAAAACATTTTTCAGTTTTAGAGTTTCTTTTACTTCTCCTTGGTTTAAACATGAAGTGTTTAAACCCATAGAGTTATTTAAGTCTGGTCAAGGTCACATTGGAAGCAGCTGGGCCACGCTGAACCGCTGACCCAGCGTTTTGACCTCCCCTTTCTCCTTGATGCCACTTCTTTTCCTTCCAGTTGTTTTTCGTTCTACTTTATTTTCTATTTTGTCTTTCCTATTTTTTTTATAGATCATTCAGTGCTTTGTACACTTCACTAATCTCTGTTCATTTCCCCCCAGCCTCGTGGCAGGCGGGGATGAGAAATTAAGGAGTTTTTCAGAGCAACAGTTCAGCACGTCCACACTGTACAGCTGATACTATATATATATATATATTATATATATATATATATATATATATATATATATATATATATATATATATATATATATATGTATATATATATATATATATATATACAGAGAGAGAGAGAGAGAGAGAGAGAGAGAGAGAAAGAGAAAGAGAAAGAGAAAGAGAAAGAGAAAGAGAAAGAGAAAGAGAAAGAGAGAGAGAGAGAGAGAGAGAGAGAGAGAGAGAGAAATAGATAGATAGATATATGTGTATGAGGGTGTGGATAGATAGAGAGATAGACAGACTAGCAAGCAAATAGATAGATATGAATAAATTCCACTGATAAAAAAGTGTTTTAAAGAGCAATCAATTATGCAGAGATTGGCCAGAAATAACAAAACTGATATGATAAAAAGGTTTTGATAACAGATAATAGATGTCTCATTCTCTCTTGCTTATGTAAATAAAAATAGGTATCTCAGCATTAGAAGTAAGTTTCCCATAAAATTAGTCCGTTTTCTATAAGGTAAATTCGTTTTCTTTCAGCGGGGGGATAATATATATAAGGTAAAAAAGATAATACGGTGATGGATGTAGATGACGCTATGCAAAAAACGGTAATCGTTTATTTTAAATATATGATGATATGATGATAAGGGGTTCAAAAACATATTAATAGCAAAACAAACAAGAACATAGCTGAATAAGCAATGACTACTTAATTAAAATGACAAAAAAAGACAAACAGCTCAACATTTTTTGTTTGTCTTTTTCTCTTTTTATTCGTATTTTATTTAGTATTCGTGTTCTCACTTTAAGCGCCACAGATTCCCGGGTCCGAGACCAGAGTATAAACCCTTTTTGGGAATAGTTCACAGGTACTTTTCACACGAGCAACCGGGTCGCTTGGTTACGTTAAGTTGGTTCGTCTGGATGGTTGCGAAACGGTAGTTGTTTGTATAGTAATTTTTTGCACATTTTAAGTAAAATGAAATTGTCAAGTATTCTGATTTTGTCGAGAATTCTTGAGATTTTTTTAGTACTTATCATTTTTTGTACTGCAACATTTAGAGTTGTTAAAGGAGATTGAAAGATAAAATATGAAATAAAACAAAGTACTTGTGTAGTTTATGCTGAAATAAATACTGATTACATTTTTCAAAACCATTTCTACTTTATAAAATTGAAAACGAATCTATAATATAAAGCAAATATAAAGATAAGATGCTACGCTATTGGCAACGTGCAGGTATTACCTTCAGCGATTACCACATGAAAAAAAATACATATAGATACGCAATAATTATCATTATCTATATGAAAACTTCACTGTATTGGAGCTACCATTTTATGTTAATTGTGTGAGAAAGAGAGGAAGCTTAAAACGAGCTTAAAATATCCTGTTGAACTCGCGCGGGAAAGATGAAAAAAAAAAGCGTGAAAAGATCAGTCCTTATCATATATCTTTCGAAACAAATTAATCATATACTGTAATTTAAGTCCTTATATGAAACTTTGATAATCACAAATAAAGAAAACACACATATACATATTATTTATGTTTATAACTATAAACAAACAAAACAAAAAATGTTGTTAATATATGATGATAATGATGATTATATGCTTACTTCTAATAACCGCTAATTTCTTATCATCATGGAACACCCAAACTTTATTGGAATTTTGGGCATTCTTTCCATGGAAAAAAAAACAAAAAACAAAACAAAATAAAGAATGGACAGAAACGAATGGCAGATATACTTACAAGTGTCCGTCAGAAACCATACTTACATCAATACTTCCTGGCTATTATCAGTATTGCATATTGATTGTCATCAACTGAAACTTATGATTATATTATAGCTTTTAATGACAATGATAGACATACGTTTTCCCGTTCTTTGCTTCTCTTTCTCCCTCTTTAAATTTGGATCATATATTGAAGAAGTTTACCCTGCTATCCTCTCATTAGGCAAATAATGTTGTTCCACACATAACCGGCTTTCCGTTTAATCCGAGTGTCGGAAGTGATGCGACAGAGTGATCATCTGCGATTATCTCGGAAGACTAACTCAACGAGCACCCTGACCACGCCCCTCGCCTCCCTAATCCCGCCCCTCACCCTGCCTCTCGCCATCCTAACTCCGCCCCCCGCCCTGCCTCTTGCCCTACTAACCCCGCCCCTCACCCTGCCTCTCGCCACCCTAACCACGATCCCTTCCCCTGCTTCTAACCTAGCTTACTCTACACCAGACCCTCCCTCTCGTCCAAGTACCCCCGATTTCACGTAAAATTAGGTGAAGTATTTTATATAGGACTTGACCTCACCACATCATTCCTATCAATGGAAGAAACACTGTAGCTTTTTCCATATTCTATCCTTCTTGTCGTGCTAAGGACCTGTTTTTTTCTTCTCCGTCCCTATCCTTCCCTTGTCCCCCTTGTTTATAACTACTGCTTTGCATTTTGAAACGTCTGTGATATGAACACGTGATATATGCTAGATGATTCTCTAGGTATTTCTATTGACGAATTCATAAAAAAAAACAAAAACAAATATATGACTTAGATCTTAGACAAGGTATATATTCATTCAAAATACGAAAGCAGCGAAAGCCAACGGCCATGGGTCAACCCAGGTCAACTGACAGTTAGCCAATATATGATGCATATAAAAATCTCCTTAACCCTAGTGACTCGTTATTCGGAAAAATACTCTAAGCTTTTTTCCTCCGGTGCTCAACTCGAAGGTGCGTCAGTGATTGACCGTTCGAAGCAAGTGATGGCGAGGGGAGGGTATCTGAGATAAGAGGGGGCGTGGTCAGGGCGCTCGTTGAGTTAGTCTTCCGAGATAATCGCAGATGATCACTCTGTCGCATCACTTCCGACACTCGGATTAAACGGAAAGCCGGTTATGTGTGGAACAAAACGATATACTTAATGAGCGGTCAATCAGTCTACATAACACAGCTGACTGCACTCGTTACCATCCCCGCCAGTAACCCAACAAAAATGAACGTTCACTTTATCACGTTCTCCGAACACCAATACTTCAAAATTAAATCGCCTTAAATCGCCTTAGGGTCCGCGAGGGATTAATTTACACCTTGATTAGCGAAATGGTGATTTCGCAAGTGATGATAGTGATGTCATGCCACGCCCGTGTATTTCATGCACTAGTGGTCCATCATGAGGATACTTCTCTTCATGTTTATAGCGGAGTGTGAAACTATTTTGGAAATGTCTGTTCGTTGCAATAATGATGAAGGGATGTGTAAGGTACGGTATTTGTTGCATTAGAAGGCGTCGGCATTGAAATATCGGGAAATAACAATGTTGAGCTTCAAGTGCTAGCGTTAAGATAAGTCAGTTCATCAGTCTAATTTCCAGAAAAGAACATCTTATTTATATACTTCTCATGAAATGAAAATGCTCATCTCTATCTGTGTAATCTCCGCTACATGTGACTATGACCACATGCAAAATCTATATTTATAGGGACAATTCAAGCTGAAGTCAGAAACATCTTTTATTTTTCAGAAATTCAAACTAACTGGTTATAGTCTTGCACACACGTGTTACTCACCAATATATATATATATATATATATATATATATATATATATATACATATATATATATATATTTATATATGTATGTATATATATATACACAACACACACACACATTGTGCACTACAAGGATGGACAGACTGTATATAAGTATAATCCTCTCCGATTTTCTATCTTCAAACCTCATCAATTTCTCATTAGGCAAATAATGTTGTTCCACACATAACCGGCTTTCCGTTTAATCCGAGTGTCGGAAGTGAAGCGACAGAGTGATCATCTGCGATTATCTCGGAAGACTAACTCAACGAGCACCCTGACCACGCCCCCTCTTATCTCAGATACCCTCACCTCGCCATCACTTGCGTCGAACGATCACTCACTGACGCACCTTCGAGTTGAGTACCTG
>NW_028234426.1:7588873-7598873 GCF_977035675.1 Penaeus japonicus | reverse complement strand
CCCCCAATTTCTTGCCAGAATTTCCATTTGCTTTAAATTTGTTGCATGTCTGTCGCATTACAATTAGATACGATGATTTTCGTTTTTCGATGATATTTTTTTCTGGCTAATTATGTGTTTCCTATTTTACTAAAATAATACATAATCACAAAAACAGACCTTGAGTTAACCTAGGTCAGTCGTAGTCCAACAATTTGTCAATTCCTGGTGTATTTAACCATCTCATTAATCATACCAATCAAGTCTTCTCCTCAAGTACACACACATATCAGTGACTGATGATTAAGGGTTAGTAATTAAGGTGTGAGGATTGGAATGATAGAAGGAAAGAGGGCGTGATCAGGGTGCTTATTGAGTGAATCTTGAGAGATGATTGCAGACGATTACCCTGTTGCATCCCTTCCGACACTCGGAATAAATGGAAATCCGTTTATGTGTGGTATGATCTTATTTATTTTATGATAGGCCGATGAACATTTAGAGTTATATATACACATTTCCACGTATATATAGTGAGGAAGCGAGATTTAAGGACAAGACAAAAAACAGAAATTGATTTTTTGTACATTTAGCAGACACACATAACGATAAGTAATGTAATATCCCAGAGTATTGACGTAGGTTAACACTTGTAAGAATTATCTGTTGCGTTCATTTATTAAATATATATATATATATATATATATATATATATATATATATATATATATATATATATATATATATACATATACATATATATACTTATTAAGATCATAATACGTAATCTAAAAAAGGAACAATAGGAAGAAATTATGACGAATCCATCTCACTTTGGCCCCGTCTTGTTTTCATTATTAAATCATGATTTACCTGATATATCTATCTGTTTTTTTGGCCCTGTCATAACACGTAAGAATACGTAATAATGGTTATGTATGATACTGCCATTGTGTTGCCATAGGAACGTTAAATGTTTGGATTAAGATGTTTATGACCTCTAATTCGATTTCACGACAAGGTGTGAATTGGTGCCAGGTCATATCAGGTCATCACGAATCTTGTAAATTCTGGGTTTATATGAACTAGAAATGGATCACCATTATCATTACGTATATACATATATATGTATATATATATATATATATATATATATATATATATATATATATATATATATCTATATATATATATATATATATATATATATATATATATATATATATATGTGTGTGTGTGTGTGTGTGTGTGTGTGTGTGTGTGTGTGTGTGTGTGTGTGTGTGTGTGTGTGTGTGTGTGTGTGTGTGTGTGTGTGTGTGTGTGTGTATGTGTGTGTGTGTGTGTGTGTGTGTGTGTGTGTGTGTGTGTGTATGTGTGTGTGTGTGTGTATGTGTGTATCTGTGTATGTGTGTGTACACACAACTCGCAGTACACAAAATAGGTATCCCTATTTTGTGTATTTTTATAGAACCTTATCTATCTATCTATCTATATATATATATATATATATATATATATATATATATATATATATATATATATATATATTTATATTCATCTATCTATGTTTAATGATAAATAGAATAAATCTCCAAGTTTACAAGATGAATCGAATGACATGACTTTTCTTAAGATTAGTACCAAATAGCAGACCAAACATAAGGAAAATTTATGTTTCACCCATTTATCTTAAGCAATAGATTAAGACTCGAAAACATAATGGTAGGACCTAATCATGCATAGTGTTTAATCTATCAGTTTTAGAAGCACATGAAATCAAACTAGGGAAAACGTGTATTTAATCAAAGACCTAGTCAAAAAAGTTTGAAATTATGATAACCACGACTGTTGTTTTATAAGACTGACGAGTAATCGTTTATGAATTAGGGTCCACGATTATGTGAGACATGTTCAATATAGCGACTATGAACAAACAAGCAATTTCTAACACCTAATCTATAAGAACTTTACTTTTCACACTTGTTATTGTCACCTTAGTGTTATCATTCGTCCTTTATCTATATCATTCAGATCTGTATGATAAATTTAACACAATCGTTATGATGACATTCGTGTAGATATAGTGAATATAGATTACTTTCTATTCCACTTACATGGGAGACTTGTTTAATTAAGCTTACTGTGCAAGGATAAATTTCACGATCAGGTCTGGATGGCGATAAGTTATGCGTCAATATGATTACGTAATGTATATTCATCTTTTATTCCTCTTCCTTCCTTTTATATGGATCTCCGTGTGCCTCACTATCTCGATTTTTAACATATCACACACTCACAGACACACACACACATACACACACATACACACACATACACACACAAACCCACACACACACACACACACACACACACACACACACACACACAAACCCACACACACACACACACACACACACACACACACACACACACACACACACACACACACACACACACACACACACACATATATATATATATATATATATATACATATATATATATATATATATATATATATATATATATATATATATATATAATATGTAATTTTATGCATGATATGTTATTTTCATGATATGAATCTGACTTTTTCATCATGTAAAGAAGCCGGGATATTGAAGACTGCCCCGTCGGATAAAAACCTTTGATGTTGATGAGGTCAAGCGATTAAAAAGGAACGGTGCAATATTGACCCTAAGTCGTGTTTGTTCTTCTGTAGGGTATACTTATATAATGTCGCTCCCGTCATAAGTGAATTTGGATTAAATATCATCTGGAATTTTGTCGAAGATGTGAAGGAGATAAATGTTGCTGAAGAGGATTGTGATGATAATTCATGGTATCAAAAGAACACCGGGATTTTATATTTATTTGGATCTTGTCGTTATTTCATTAAGTGTAGTGTGAAAAAAATATAATAAGCTAAAATTGTGTGATATGATCATAGGTGACTCACGGTAACAAGTTCACGACAAGGTGTGAATTGGATGCAGTGATTTTCAGGTCAGCTCAGGTCAACCGTAACCGTCCCATCACTATTTGTCAAAAAGGTCGTTGGTGGTCCATGCGTTAATCAATATCACGTAAAGAAAATATTGTTGATTATAAAGATCTTGATATCTGCTGAATCATCTTCCTTAATCAAATGTTTCGTCTGCTTCTAGGCCAAATGACAAGGATTATATTATGTGATTATGACAATTATATTTCAGATTAAAAGAAAGAATTATCAGTGAAACTGACGATATAGGATGATATATACATTATAAATTATAAACCGATGCGCATAGGAGATTAAAAATATTCACATAACTGATAATTAATAGATAATGAGAAAAAAATAAATTGTAAGGAACTCGTTTGGTATCATTATCTATCCTTTTACATCACAGTAAAGTTGAATGTCAATACTGATACATCATTCTTTCACTAGATATACAAGATTTTTTTTGTCAAAAGTCGTTATTTAAGATTAAAGGATTGCAATATTTTAACCTCATGAAAAATCAGCGTAAAATTAGAGGGAATTTAGTATCCCTTGAAAATTTCTTCAAGTAAACCACTTATTCTAATGTAGGATCACGCACACACACACACGTATGTGTGTGTATATATATATATATATATATATATATATATATATATATATATATATATATATATGTATATTTATTTGTTTATTTATATATACATACACATACACATTAACATCATATTCCGCACCCAACAAAACTTAACTTAATGTCCTCTGTCATTTGTTTACGCCCTTGATCTATTTCGGCAACTTGACTCGGGGGTGGATGAAGAGGGATGGGCGGCTGGGCGGGTGAGCGGCTGTATGGGCGGGTAAGTCAATTGAGTTGGAAAGAAATTGGGAGAAATTGGGAGCAAAGATGTGGATAAAGTTCTGAAATATGTTAGATAATGTTAGATGTTATAGATGATGGTTGCTGGTATAAAAGGAAAAATTTAAAAGAAAGAATTCTATCTTTAAAAAAAATACTTATTGCGTGAGTACGTGTGGTTGAAAAGTCACCATAGAAAGTAACACGAGAAAAAGTTTTATTATGCTCATTACAGTATTTTTGGTCTTGGATAAGGTGCATCGAAATATCAAATTATCTTATAATTTCAAATACGAAAACAATACAGGACATTTATAATTTACTTGAAAAAAAAAATGAAATCAAATTTATATGGACAATTTAGTCCCAAATATCTATATATGGTACTAATCAACCTCTCCCCCCTATCCCTCCCCCCGGCTCCCCTTCCTCCCCTCCCATTACCATTTAATGTTTGCATGACATGAAACAACATTATCTGTGAAAGATAAAAAATGTATATGAAGAAGCGAGAAGAGGAGAGAAGGAAGATAAAATGAATATAAAGGATACGAAGAGGGAAGAAGCAAAGAGAAAGAAAAGCGGAAAATGACAGAAGGAAAGGGCGGTGCAAATAATTAGGAGGAGGAGGTGGAGGAGGAGGAAGAGGAGGAGGAGGAGGAGGAGGAGGAGGAGGAGGAGGAGGAGGAGGAGGAGGCGAGGGCGGGAGAGGGAGGGCCAAGGGCGGGCTTCGGCGAACATGATAGAAGAAATGTCTTCGGGTTATGTGATCCTCCATTCTTCTCCCACTCATATCCCCTTCCTTCTTCGTTCTCTCTTTTCTCTATTCTATTTTGCTATTTTGAGGATAATTTAATAGGCTTATTGCCAGGTATTTTCTCGTTTGATGTCTGACCTAGAACACACCTTAGCTTCTTCATATAATGAGAATTTGCTCTAAAATACACATGCTTTCCCATAACAGAAACACACAATGTACTTCACCTATAATTTAGGTACAAAGAAAATGCGATGCATGAATTAATTTTGCGATAAAACTTAAGTAAATACCTTAGAATGCGTCACGTAATAAGGCATACAACATTGAAAAAGTCAAGTTGTCGGAGCAGGTATTACGTTAAATATTTACTTATGACATGGATGGAATGAAGTGAAATTGTAATGCCAAAATAATCTAGGATTGAATTCTGAGGTATTTTTGTACATACATATGCATGAACACACACACACACATATGCATGTATTGATATGTATATATATATATTTATATATATATATATATATATATATATATATATATATATATATATATATAGGTATGTATATATATACCTATATATATATATATATATATATATATATATATATATATATATATTTATATATGTATATATATATATATATATGTATATATATATATATATATATATATATATATATACATATATATATATGTATATATATATATATATGTGTGTGTGTGTGTGTGTGTGTATGTATGTATGCATATACATATGAGTATTCCTATAACCATACACAGACACAAAAGGCAACACTCGACGCACGGCCAAGAGTGGCGCCCGCATTCCCCTCCGACAGTCCAGCTATATCTCTGTCCTCGGGGAAGATCCACCTCACTCTGCGCTCCCACCCGCTCCCTGAGGAACAGCATTATCAGCATGTATGCTTGTGGCGCAGCCGAGGGAACTCCTATGAATTATTACGCTAATCTTCGCGTCAGAAAGGCACTTGGCCCTTGCCAGCAACAGAGCCCAAGTCTGGCATCGCCTGACGTCCGTAGACATCCTGGCGACGTCCCGATGCCTAGTCTGTACAGCGGCGCCGGAGATCTTCCTTATCCATATGTGCAGCACCATAGCAACGCCTTTGCCGGTGGCATCACGCCGCCCATGCTCACACCTCCGCCCGAGAAACCCGTCACGCCCCCAAGAGAAGCACAGACATCCCCGTGGTGGAGTGCAAGTGGGTATAACACACCGCCGTCTCACGCTAGTCATAATAATTACCCTTATCATCTTTATCACCAATACGCCAGTCTCGGCGTACCTTCGCTGGGTCAGGTCCCTCCAACCCTCATGCAACAGCAAACGAACTCCATTGCACAGGACAGCATCTTTCACCAGCAAAGCAACACCGCTCCCGGTCTCCTCAACACGCCCGTCAGTGGTAGGCGGTCTCGACGCTGCCGTTGCCCCAACTGCCAAGACGCCTCGCGACACGCCTCAGGCGCGAGGAAGAGGGAGCACATCTGCCATGTCCCAGGATGTGGCAAGGTCTATCTCAAGACGTCTCACCTCAAGGCGCATCTGCTTTCACACGCCGGACAGCGGCCTTTCGCGTGCCAGTGGATGTACTGCGACAAGGCCTTCACTCGATCCGACGAGCTCCAGCGCCACCTGAGGACGCACACGGGCGAAAAACGTTTCCAGTGTGAGGAATGCGGTAAACGTTTCATGCGTTCTGATCACTACAACAAACACGTCAAGACTCACGAGAACCGACGCGCCCGTATTGCTTCTGCTTCTGCCGAATGCGACGACGTTGATGTTGAGATCTGTGATGATATTGCCAATGTTTACACGGGCGAGTTTCATGCTGTTGTGTTGCCAGACTCTCCAGTTTCTGAAGCAGATTTGCAAGAATCCTATTTGGATGCCGGAGGTGTAATGTAAAATGAGTAGTTTTTTCTACGGAAAAATTGCCATTTTGCTAAGGTGAACCATTGAAAAACACCCTGTGAGTAATGTACATATTGCAATAAAATTAGGTATTTCGAAATTAAGAATGTATTAGTAGCTCCCCTATATTCAAATAATACACTTGTTCAGCTAAAGAGTCCACCCTCCTCCAGCCAAAAACAATTTTTACAAGAACAGATACAGATCGATGTGACAGTCACTTCCCTTGGTTCTTTTAAAGATGATTTGATTTGAATTCAGCCTTTCTCCATCTGTTCTTTTCCTCGATGACGCTTTGCCGAAAAAAACAAGAGACTAGTAAAGGTCATAGCGCAGATGTTCTTGATGCCGTCACTTCTTGAGACACTGGTGGGATTTATGTTTTGGTAAGTTTCCATACTTGTCAAGGTGTCTCATTTACATGTACATCTTCTTTGAACTTTTCATGTGTGACCTGAAATGACCTATCATGAGAGCCACCGATTCACACCTTGTCGCGAACTCGTTCTTGTCGGTCACTCGAACGTTTCACCTGAGCTTTACCTCATTTGCAAGTGTTGGTCTTTTGGCAGATTTTCACAAAAGAAATGTCAAAACAGCACGCATGCGCACCGTCAATACTGGGAGGAGTTGAGGTCAACGCAGACTATGCAAATGGATCTCATACTGCCGGTCGCTGTTGCCGAACGATGGAGGAGAGAAAGGAAATGTTTAGCAGACTCAGTGATTGCAATATTCGCCCAGGACGCTCATCTCATTCCTCATAATAAAGTTTGATAATCTCGCTCCTTCTGGCTTTTTATGATACTCGTTCTTGATTTCAAAATAGCATACAAGGAAATGACAAGGAGTTTAGAAGGAATCAATTACGTATCCTTTGTATCACCGAGAAATTGGTTCCGGGTCATAAATCACGGAACAAAGAGTAAGGAGCGGGTGGTGATGGGGTCATAATGTAGCTCGACCTTTTTTCTGTTCATCGTGCTCCGCCCTTGACCCTTCTTCCCGCCCACGGCCCCGCCTTCAGATAGGAAACCAGTCATTCCGAAAACATCAGCTTAATACAACTTTTTAGATATATGTTTATGCACTCCTTTCTCTAAGCCATATGAATAAAAATCAAACTGTCAACGTGATGTTCGAGTTCAATTTTTTTTCGCTAGGAAAAACTTATTAGCCGAGTGGAGCATAAACACTTTTATGTATGTATATATATGTATATATATATATGTATATATATATATAGATATGTATATATATACATATATATTATATATATATGTATACACACACACACACACACACACACACACACACACACACACACACACATATATATATATATATATTATATATATATATATATATATATATATATTATATATATATATATATATGCATGTGTGTGTGTGTGTGTACATACATACATATATATTATATATATATGTGTGTGTGTGTGTGTGTGTGTGTGTGTGTGTGACTGTGTGTATGTGTGCTTGTGTGTGTGTGTACGTGTATGTGTGTGTGTGTGTTTATGTATATGTATGCACACCACACCCACACACACACATAACACACACACACACACACAACATACTCACACATTACACACACACAAAATATATATATATATATATATATATATATATATATATATATATATATATATATATATGTATATATATATTATATGTATATGTATATATATATATTTATATATATATATATATATATATATATATATATATATATATATATATATATATATATATATATATTATATATATATATATATATATATATATATTATATATATGTATGTATGTAAATATATATATAATTATGTATGTATTATATATATATATATATATATATATATATATATTATATATATATATATATATATATATATATATATATTATGTATATATATGTGTGTATGTGTGTGTGTATGTGTATATACGTGTGTGTGTGCGCACAAAATTGCAGTTTATTCAGAAAAAATCGTGCTGACACATAGTAAACAAGAAGTGTTTTTTATCACATTTCGCAGTTAAGCGCTTTATTCCCATTAAGAAATATATACACTAATATTGGATAGCCAACCACCTGACCGCTGAATAATACTAAGCTAATATTCATTTAAATGAAATGCATAAAGAGTGTGAATATTCAACCTCTGAAACTTTTAAAATTACCAGTGAGATTCAGGGTTATTTGTATTTCTCGCAATCAATCTAAAATAAGTAATTCATAATTATTGTTATATAATAATGCAATTACTAACCACTTAGATTAAGTGCAATTAGTTTGAAGCTAAAGATAACATGGTATGAATTGAAAGTAGGTTATTTTAGGTCAAACGGTTTTCATTCGTAGAATCAAGAATTTACTAGAATAATTGTTTGTGTGATTTCCTTCATATCTGATTTATATGACTTTTCTTCTTGTTCTGCTTATCTTTAATGGAACATTGCGTGAAACTGTGTAAACGCAGTGTACAGCATCCATTGGCTATCGTGATAAAAGAAGTCGAGATTAGAAAATTTATAGGTTTCTATTAAATGAGAAATATATCTTAGGTTACATTTTACTGACGTAAATTCACAGGATACAGTTTAAAGGTTCACCTACTACTATCATTCCGACTAAAAGTGGTTCAAATTATAAATACATAGTCTTTCCCATAACGCCAACGTCCTGAAAATCTGTATCCGATATGGGAGAATCCGGCAAAGTAACAGAGAGAAACTCATCTGTGTCATCATCCTCACACAGTTCCACATCGACGTCGTCGCCTTCGGCAGGAGAAGCAGGAGCAACACGGGCGCGTCGGTTCTCGTGAGTCTTGACGTGCTTGTTGAGATGATCAGAACGCATGAAGCGCTTTCCACATTCTTCACACTGGAAACGTTTTTCACCGGTGTGTGTTCGTAGATGGCGTTGCAGTTCGTCGGATCGAGTAAAGGCCTTGTTGCAGAAGATCCATTGGCACACGAAGGGGCGTTCTCCGCTATGTGAAAGAAGATGTGCCTTTAGGTGAGACGTCTTGAGATAGAGCTTGCCACATCCTGGAACATGACAGATGTGCTCCCTCTTCTTAGTCCCTGATGTGTCTCTTGAAGTGTCTTGGCAGTTAGGACAGCGGCATCGTCGACATCGCCGAACACTGACAGATGACTGCGCGCTGAGGAGAGCGGCGGCGATATTACTTTGTTGTTGAAGGAGGCTGTCCTCGGTGACGGTGCTGGGAGTTGACTGAAGAACAGCTGGATTTATGTGTCCCACGGCAGGCACTCGAAGGTTCTCGTAGTGGTGATAATGGTAGGTAGACGGTGCATGTGACGGTGGAGTAGCGTAACCAGCAGAATTCCACCACGCTGATGTGTGCGGTTCCTTCGGGGGCGTGACGGGTTTCTCGGCTGGAGGAGAGAGCATGGGCGGTGCGACGCCGTTGGCAAAGGCGTTGTAGTG
>NW_028234426.1:7551373-7556373 GCF_977035675.1 Penaeus japonicus | reverse complement strand
GTAACCATAAAAATACATTACCTACAGACCATATACACACATAACCTAATCATATAAAAAAAATATATAAATACTCATTATAATATAAAAAGATATCATTAAAATATAAATGAAAATGATATAGAAAAATCAATATAACGTCAATAATAGATATAACTAAATTAAATTATATCCATAACATATAAATGTCTCAATATAAATAGAAAAAATATTATCACAAATGAAAAATATCATATCGTCGTGCAAACAATCACCATGTAATAAAAAACAAATGTAAAAACAAATATAATAAAATATAATAAAAATAGTAAATAAAAATATAAATATAATATAAAAATCATTATAGGAATAGTTGAGAGTGTGAGAGATGTGTTGTGATGTGTGTGATAACACCCACAAGACCACACACACACACACGCACACTCACACACCCACACACACACACACACACGGACACAACCAGCACCCGGAGTAGGTGGCACAGCACACACACATGCACCACTCTATAAATATAGATCTAATATCAAAATATATAAATAAATATAAAGCTGAAACTATAAATAAAATCAAAATAACCAAATTAAAAAAACCAGCCCAAACTCACAAAATCAATCGACAGCACACTAACACTCGTCAAAGCATCTCTAACACGAAGAAATCACTAACAAATATAATATACCCAAGCACACAGCACCCCCACACACCCACACCCACACACTGACCCAGCACCCGCCCCACACCCCCACACACCACACCCGTCACACCCCCACACAAATAAACAAAAACAATGGGACACACACACAAACAAACACGCACACACGTAATCACAGATCAGTACATCAACAACCAACCAAAACATATATCACTACTCAAAATAGACACGATAAACACACACAGCACATACATACCACACCCACCAACACACAATCAAACGACACGAATAAAACAAACGACACAAACACACAAACTCAAACAAGACAATAATAAATACAATAATCCCACACACACGACACACACAACGACACGACACACACCACAAAACACACTCGACACGACACGCCACACGACACACACCACACAACCCACACACACACTCACGAACACACACACACACACGACACCCTCCACAAACACACACACAACACACACACACACACCACCACACACACACCCCCAACCGAAGCCTCACACCATACACATACACACACATACCAGACATACATGACACACACACACACACACACGTCTCACACACACACACTAAACACACACACACAGCACGTCTCTATCCGTCGCTCGCTCAGCTCCTCCTCTCTCTCTCTCGCTGCGCGCTAGAGCCCATTTGCCCCGCCCCCCAAGTCCCTCATCACATAAGCGCAACTATTAAATCACACATCCCATACCCCCCACACCATCACACCTTTCGCAGAGACCACACAACAAAACCAACCAACAATCTACGTTCCCCGCCAACCCACCATCACCACGACCCACATCTCTACAGTATCACAAACACAACAACTGGGCCCACTACATAGTTAATCCACCACTCCACCATATAAGCAAAGCCACCCCCCATCCCTGTAGCAACCAAACCCTAAATAAGCACAATTGTGCGGGTAGGGGTGCGTAAGTGCTTGATGAAGGGGGGGGGGGGGGGGAGGGGGGGTGGGGGGGGGGGGGGGGGGGGGGGGGGGGGGGGAGGGGTGCGAAGAAAACTAATGTTAAATTACTCGTCTCCAACAAAAAAGGCATTATGCAAACCGGTAGAAAATTTAATCATACAAATATTGCAACATAGTTCTTTTAAAAGTGCCCAATGCCTAATGGAATATATCCAAGACCAATTCATAACTCAAAGAGACAAATAAGGTAAAGACGTTGTATCCCATATTTTTATATTGACCACATATCAGGACAAAGTACAAATAGTATATATAAGAAGTACTTGTCAAGTTAATACAAATAAGTTATGAAGTTTTCGGGGGCCCGGGGCAAAGGGCGGAGCGGCGCTCATCAAGGTGAAAATGTGATTAATCCCATATCATACCTGCCCCATACGACTGTTAACATAAAATACGCTAAGTACAACAGATTTCATCAAAGGGTATATTTGGATGATCAATAACAAACCGAGAAATAGTCAGTGATTAAGTACCTGCTTGATTTCCATTCCAGAGACAAGCCCCCATTATTCATATTAAAGCAACAAGTCTACGTGAAGCTTATGTTTGAGATCAAATTTCGAATAGTATTCAATAAATGATAGTGTATCTTCTATCTTAATTTACAGGCCATATGGTCCTTTCAACAGTCTTGATTATCAAAGCAAGATGGGCTGTTGGTAGGTTTTTCAGGTGGCATTCAATAGAAGTGTATAGTAGTGTCGACAAATCTCCCTGTAAGTGGATAAATCATCAATAAATGTAAATTATTTTACCGAGTATATGTGATATATAGAGACAACTGAATTCCAGTGCTTTTAACAACTGATTGACAGCAAGGCATACCCCTCACCCAAATATAATAAGCTTAATGGTCATAGGTCGATTATTCTCCGAAAATTAGTTGGAAGCAGTTTAGAATAACAAAATCTCAGACGCAAAGATTACGTTTCTACACTATCAACAAGGAGATAGTAAGACCCCGCTTGAGGAAACCACTATAATACTATATACGCAGGTACGAAAGCACCAATCCTGGCCATAAAATATACATGTAAGGCCTGAACCCTGTACCACCACCATCTGTATGATTGGGGTTTCGAACTACACGTAGCTCTTCAATTATGGAGAAGATATATAAAATTTGAATACCAACCATACCAATATGCCTGCGCCGATTTTTTATTGATTAGATTGGTTTGGTGATAAATACTGCACCCAATATGCTATTGACTGCTAATTTACTATGATTGATACATATTTCAATTATCCTGTCCATATGATACAGAATAACCCATAGAAATTCAATGTAAATTCAGCAATCCATATCGATGTCAATGACGAAAATTTCTGCTTAATACACATAAAACAACTGCCCACATAAGTGATAACCCAATATTAGTTTATAATTAAGTAATTGCTATTTCATTCTAATGTAGAAAATAGATCAAAGTGACTCTGAGAATCCTTGCCTTTGAAGGAATTCCGAAATGCAAATCATAGAAAACAATTACATTCAGGTAACTACCGAGTTTAAAATACTTAGAGCAAATATTACTGTGGGAATTGTTTTACAACAGTAATAATGAGATTATAAATTGGTGTGTAGTACTTCATATCTGTGTACATAAAGGAACGAGATTGAACGGACAGGTTGTGAGAGTGTGGTGTGCATTGATTTTATATGAATCATGTGAGGATAGCGGCTGAGGAGGACCCTGTGACATCTTGGTCCTACACGTTCATTCCGAAAAGAAACAGAAGCACTCCATTCAGCTCCGAAATCCAGCAACCTAGTAATCTGGTCAATCACAAGAAAACCGTTTGAGTGACCGACAATGAACGAGTTCGCGACAAGGTGTGGAAATCGGTGGCACCAGCGCAAGATGTCATGTCAGGTCGGGGGTGGGGGGGGGGGGGGGGGGGGTGGATGAAGAGTTCAAGAAAGCAAAACCGATCCTCCACAGTTTGCAATTCCAGAAAGCTTCAAGAAGAATCGAATATTCTCTTTTAGAACAGTCTGTGAAAATAACGCTCGTGATCCTTTCTTCATACTTTAATCATTGTGTTGTAAATAAACATATATATATATATATAAAAATAAATATATTATATATATATATATATAAAAAATTAACATATACATCTACATATACAAACACATATACAAACACACACCCAGGTGTGTGGTGTTGTATATATATAATATATATAAATAAAATAATAATATATAAAATATATATATAATAACTATCTATAGAATGACATATACATATACAAATACATAGTACATACAACAAACAAAAACACCCACGTATATATATATATATAAAAAAATATATATATATAAATATTAATATATATATTATATATATAATATATAAATATATATAATATATATATAAAAATAAATATTAATATAAATAAATATACCCTAAAATAAAAGCATATACAAAACAAAAACATCCAAAACCACCCACTGAAAAATACAATATATATATATATATATAATATATAAAACAATATAAGAAATAAATATAAATAAATAAATGTATAAAAAAAAAAAATCTTCATATATATAAATAGGGGTGGATGGGGGGTACAAAAACACACCTATAACTATATCTAAAACATATATAATAAATATACAGGAAAATAACTGCGGTGGGGAATTAAGACATCAAGTAAAAGCAATGCTGAAATTACAATACAAAATTAATCATCAATAGATCTCAAAACACGAGATGAAAGCATAGGCCATACCCTATGAATGACCTTAATGTTTAGATAACCAATACACACAAGTCGCGAAACAATAGCTGTCATACACGTATGCAGATCTTATAGGAATGGAAATTATTTTTTATGTATCAATTCTGCGTATTTAAGGTGACAGGCGCACAATGCACACAAAAATGAAAGCAGGCAATGGAGCCCAGTCCCAATTAATTACTCCATAGGATACCGAGTGTAGACAAAAATTACAAGACTGAAAAGATGACGGTGGGTAGAGTTGAGTTGGGTTGTCGGAAGACGTGAGGACTGCCCATGGGCGGGGCGTCGACCCATCATGAGATCAATACAGAGCATGAGTCGTAATATGACCTGAACAGTCTTTATAGATTGATCTGTTGGAATTATGACCCGAACTTCTTTCCCTTCTATGAAGGCAGTAAGTGATAGAATTCACCGGCATCGGTCAGAAGAATGAACGGAAGAAAGACAGACCATACTCTAGAAGCACAAATATAGATATCATGAGATAAAGTGAAAATATCTACAAAAGTGATTAATTACAAGTGTATATAAATTAAGAATTGATAAAAATAAACTAAT
>NW_028234426.1:7538873-7546373 GCF_977035675.1 Penaeus japonicus | reverse complement strand
TTGTTAGTTTGGTTGGTGATATATACTGCACCCAATAGCCATGACTGCTAATTTACTATGATTAGACTTATTTCTTTCCTGCCATTGATACAGTATAACCCATATATATTAATGTATATTCAGCATTCTTATCGATGTCATTGTCAATATTTCTTAGACTCATAATACACCCCACATATGTGATAGACACAATATTTGTTTATAAGGAAGTAATTGCTATGTCATTCTAATGTAGCAAATAGGGATCAATGTGACTCTGAGATTCCTTGCTTTGAAGAATTCCGAAATGCAAATAAAAAATAAACAATAATTCAGTAACTACCCGAGTTTAATATACTTAGACAAATATTACTGTGGGAATTGTTTACAACAGTAATAATGTGATTATAATTGGTTTGTCTTCATATCTGTGTACATAATGGAACGAGATGAACGGACAGGTGTGAGTGTGTGTGTGCATGAGTTTATATGATCAGTGAGTGAAGGCGTGAGGAGGCCCTGTGACATCTGTAATCTTTCCGTTAAGATCAGAAGCACTCCAATCTGCTCCGAAATCCAGCACCTAATAATCAGGTCAAGCACAAGGAAAACGTTTGAGTGACCGACAAGAACGAGTTCGCGACAAGGTGTGAATCGGTGGCTCACGCAAGAGGTCATGTCAGGTCATGAATGAAGAGTTCAAGAAAGCAACCGATCCTCCACAGTTTGCAATTCTGAAAGCTTCAAGAAGAAGCGTTATTCTCTGTTAGTAACTGTCTGTGAAAATAACGCTCGTGTCCTTCTTCATACTTTATCATTGTGTGTGTAAATATACATATATATATATATATATATATATATATATATATATATATATATATATATATATATATACATATACATATACATATACAAACACATATACAAACACACACACGTGTGTGTGTGTGTATATATATATATATATATATATATATATATATATATTATATATATATATATATACTTATATATATGCATATACATATACATATACATATACATACACATACAAAAACACACACGTATATATATATATATATATATATATATATATATATATATATATATATATATATATATATATATATATATATATTTATATATATATATATATATATATATATATATATATATACACTTATATATATGCATATACATATACATATACATACAAAAACACACACGTATATATATATATATATATATATATATATATATATATATATATATATATATATATATTAATATATGTATATATATTTATATATATGTATATATATATATATAATTATATATATATATATATATATATATATATATATATATATAATTAAAGAGTTCTGCGGTGGTAATTATGACATCATGATAAGCAAGGTAGGGTAATTACTATACATAATTAATCATCATTTGTCTCTACATTGAGGATGAAAGCATGCCTGACCTATGATGACCTTAATGTTTGATTAACCAATTCACACCTTGTCGCGAACTTGTTGCTGCAGTCACGTATGCTGATCTTAAGTGGGGAATGGTTATTATTTTTTGTTCTATTCATGCGATTTAGGGACAGCGCTCTAATGCAATACAAATGATAGCTGCAATGTGCCAGTCCATGTAATTACTCCATAGGTGACCGAGGTAGACAAATATGAAAGAAGGAAAAGAGGACGGGGGGAGAGGGGGGGGGGGGGGCGGAAGACGGTGGGACGGCCAAGGGGCGGGGGCGGCGAACATGAAGGAGATCATCTGAGATTGAGTCGTAATCATGACCTGTTCAGTCTTTATTGATTGATCTGTGATTTATGACCCGGAACTAATTTCCCGTATTGAAGGCTGTAGTGAGAGATTCAGACGCAGCGGTCAGAAGTATGATACGGTAGAAAGATCTACCATAAGATATAGCACAATTATAGTTCATGAGATATAGTGAAAATATCTAGCAAAGGATTTAGTAAAAGTGTATATATAATAAGATTTGATAGAAATATCTAATACAAGATATATCTTGAATAAAAATATAATAGGAAAAATAATTATAAAAAATAGATATATGTACAAAACTATATAATAGAATTACAGCAAGAGGCAAAGTACTCCCGAAAATACCGCAGTTGGCATCTCGATGAAGGTCATAAGCCTGAAGGTAAAGCCTGTTGCTGGTAGGAAGTGAAGTTGCTTGTCATGTTGAAAGCGTTGCTAGCTGTCATGGCTGACCAGTGAGAAAGCTGAGATTCTCCCAGTGTACCACTGCTGTACATCTTAAAAATATTGATTCCTTGTGCTAGCTAAGAGCAACGAAGAGTGATGTGGACTTTTACCTGGGGAAGGTAATATACCCGGACTGCAAAAGGCGGCAGCCAATAGAGATGCGAGGTATGACCTTTATCGAGTTGCCAGCTGCGTTATTTTTACCATTATTTTGCGTCTTATTTGACATTATTTTCTATATATAATATCTGTTAAAGTGGTTTTATTTCTGATAATGAACATTTTTATCATATATTCTGATAAATATTTCCGCATTACGCACTAGTTATTTTCATCATATCTCCAAAAATACCTTGCAAATGAGTCTCATACATGAGTTGTGGTATTCACTGTGGTCATGCACATTATGTGACTTGCGTTTATATGTCAGCATTACCATTTTTCCATACCTGCATTTTGTCTGTAAATGGAAATATCGCAACAACTTCTCTGTTGAATATTTCAGTTCAGTTGAATAATCTTGAAATAAAAGTTATCATTAATGAATTTCAGGAAATATCAGTCGATATTGACTGAGGAGGTAATGATCATGGCTAAATCTCAGATGTTCTTCATGTTCGCCGCTCCCACCCCTTGGCCGTCCTCCAGCCTCCCTCTCCCCCGTCATCTAACGCAATGCACACTGTTCGTTGAACTGGGTTCTAAAATTAATCAGTGATAAATAATAATTGTCCTGTTTTTCAAAAGTAACTTCATTCTACAGATACATGGATAATCATTCCTGTATATTGCTTTATTTTACAAGGAATGGACATAATTGCTTAGAATATGAAATACAATTCAACTAAATTCTAAAGTCTTTATATAAATATACTCTGATCCAAATTGTTTATTGAGATTCAGTTAAAAAGAAGCTTTTTTCCAAACATCATAAGTGACCGCAGCAACAAGTTCGCGACAAGGTGTGAATTACTTAACCAAACATCAAGGTCATCATAGGTCACACATGCTCTAGGCATTTATCACAGAGACAAATGATGATTAATGATTGATTAAGCTAGAAATGCGGAATATGTCGATATTTTCATTGACAATTATAGGGAGAATTTAAACACTTGTTACTGAAGATTCTTGAATTACAAAATATGAAAGATGAGTTGCTTTCCTAAACTTTTCATTCATGACCTGATGTGACCTACCGTGAGAGCCTCCGATTTAAGAGTAATTCTAAAAAAATAATTTCATCTTCAGTTAAGTTTAATTAGTGCCTGTGGTATACTTCAAAGTGTGTATGCATGAGTTGAGATTTTTTCCTTTTGAAATGAGAAAGAATAGCCTCATCATTTAAGGATAAGTGATTTGCACACCATTCCGCCCATCCCACCAATGATTACATCCCGACCATCTCACCAGTGACTACCTCCCGGCCATATCGCCCATCCCACCCCTTCCCTCCCCCTCCCCTCCCCCTCATCACCGGTTCTCCACCCAGACAGTCACTTAACTCCACCCCGGACTGCTCTTTATTACGTCATCACACAATTATCATACTGAGCAAGATAGTATAAAACAAATCGAAAATAAAATAAGAATAGACCCTTCTTGTTTATAGACAATCCATACCATCCACAACCTCTCCACTCCGCCCACCTCTCCGCCCATGATTCTCGTTAATTGGGCAATGGAGAGGTTTGTCCAATAAAACTAATAAAGGGAGAAAGTCCATATAATTTGCATATCGTCCAGAGAGTAGACGAGATTTGGAGAATCATCTCGAATTTACAAAGAATACACAGGTATGTTTCTCCAATATGAAGAAAGAGAAGGCCTTATATTTTGCCTTCTATTATCATATGAATAAGAATTTCACTATAAGGTGAAAATTATAGTATAACATACTCGTAAGAAGTTACAAGTATCTTGTAGCGACTCTATGCATAAGGGTAAGAAAAATAGTTCACTTATACACATATCTAATTACAGTTTTCGAAGCGACTGCTCTCCTTTCATGAGGGCGGGACAGTGGGCGGGAAGAAGTGCCAGGGGCGGTGCGCGGCGAGCAGCAAAGATTATGATCTTATCCTGCTGTTTACTGATTCTTCTGTGTCTTCTGATTCGGCACCATATCTCAGTAGTAAGGCGCATTGAAATGATTACTTCTAAACTCCTAGTCAGTTCACTGTAGAACCAAGATAGCATATACTGAAACAAGTTAATAGATAAGATAAGGACATTATGCTGTCTTCAGGCACAGTGAAACTTCATTTTCCTTTTTAACTGTTTCAAACGGAGTAAACATTATTTGGATAAACGTCTGCCTCACAAACCAAGTATCTCTGATTAATTAAGGACCAATTTCTTCTAGCTTTATGTCATATCCATTCCTCCTTTTATTCCCAACCTCTTTTTCCCTAATCTGAAGTAGACACAGCATTATGTAGCAGCTAATCATAACTAGCATCAACAATTCTAAAACAAGTCTAAGGGAAAGTCTATCGTTTCCTGATAACATAGGGTATCAGTCACACTATCATAATATCAACCTAGAAACACAGATTTTCATATTGTAATAGTATATATCAGTTAGAAGTGATAACTGCAGTATCAAATAATATCCATAGTTGTTAGTTAATTATTCTAGTGGGTAATCTTGTCATTTATGTTTATTAGATTTGTACTTCTTGAAACCTCTGAAGCGTACATCGTATCCTATGTATTTGAGTTATTTGTAAATATAAGTATGTTGCCTTGATCCTTCTCATCACAAGGAACATTGGTGGCTAGCTTCCTTGCTTAGCAGAATGCTGAAATGTAAATACAGATCAAATGTTCTTCCAGAATCTATTTTTTTAGTTCCTTGTGCCTTTCAATTCAAATAGTCAATATATGTAGCTTACAATTGATAAGTATTTACAAAAGTGATATGTATAGGTTTGCATAACTGTGACTTTATTTATGTATGAGCGAGACTTGGGGATGACCATGTGTGATTACTTGTAAATATAAGTGCGTGAGATAAAAGTAAGTATGAATAGAAGTACATGTCTGAGTTTAGAAAGTCAATAGTTTAAGTGTGAAGAGAAATCGCCATCATTTTCGTTTTCCGATTGAGATCAGAAGCTATTTAAATCTGAAAAGAAAGGCTTAATAATTCAGGCCAACATACAAGGAAAACGTTTAAGTGACTGTTATGAACGAGTTCACGACAAGGTGTGAATCGGTGGCTCTCGCGGTAGGTCACATCAGGTCATGAATGAAAAGTTCAGGAAAGTAGCTCATCTTTCATTTTTGCAACTCATGAATCTTCAATAACAAACGCTACAATCTGTTTGTAATTGTCAATTGATATTTGAATCAGAGTATATACATATAAGGATTTTAGGATTTTATTGAAATCCTATTCCATATTTTGAGTAATTATGTGCATTCCCTGTGAAACACAGAAATATTATCAAGGGATGGTTATTCTCTGCGTGTAGAATTTATTTACTTTGAAAATGGAACACTAATATTTAATTATTGGTAAATACGATGTACTGATTTAGTCCATGGAATTATTCCACAAGGAAAAAAATACAGGAAGACTGCCTAATAGCGGGGCTGGCATACATGGGAAATGGCAGTGTACCATTTAATTTCTTCACAGAATTTTTCGTATCATGTCAGTTTACTTAATGACGAAAGTATTGGAATTGGTAACGAATACATATAACACGCTCGTTGAACTGAAACTGCATATATGTTTATGACCGCAATATTTACCGGAATTCATTCCAGACGTATTATGACATATATCACGAATATGTGTTATTAGATATGATGAAAATATGATATAAAATCAATCTGTCTTGATAGATGATGGAAATGTTCATTACGAGATGTAATAAAAAAAAAAACTATAAATGTTAAACAAGAAAAAAAATCAAATAGGATATGTAAAATACTTATGAAAACAAAACACACACATGTGTGTGTATATATATAATGAAAGAGTTGTGAGGTGGTAATTATGACATCATGATAAGCAATGAGGATGAAAGCATGCGTGACCTATGATGACCTTAATGTTTGGGCAACCAATTCACACCTTGTTGCGAACTTGTTGCCGCAGTCACATATGGTGATCTTAAGCGGGTAAAGATTATTATTTCTTGTTTTATTCATACGACTTAGGACCCAATGCTATGCAAATGATAGCTTCGATGTGCCAGTCCATGTGGTTACTCCATAAGTGACAGAGATAGACAAATATGAAAGAAGGAAAAGAGGACGGGGGGTGGGGGTGGGGGGGGACGGCGAACATGAAGGAGATCATCTGAGATTGAGCCATAATCATGACCTGTTCAGTCTTTATTGATTGCTTAGTGATTTATGACCCGGAACTAATTTCCCGTATTGAAGGCTGTAGTGAGAGATTCAGACGAAGCAGTCAGAAGTATGATACGGTAGAAAGTTCTATCATAAGATATAGTGAAAATATCATAAGACTTATATAAATATCTAATATAAGATATATCTTGAATATGGTAGAAAAAATAATCATAGGAATTATATGTATATATATATATATATATATATATATATATATATATATATATATATATATATATATGTATATATATATGTATATATATATATATATATATATATATATATATATATATATATATACATATATATGTGTGTGTGTGTGTGTGTGTGTGTGTTACAATAAGAGGTAAAAGTACTCCCGAAAATACCGCAGTTGGCATCTCGAAGAAGGTCATAACTCGCGTCCCTATTGGCTGTCGCCTTTTGCAGTCCAGGTATATTACCTTCCCCAGGTAAAAGTCCACATCACTTTTCGCTGTTCATCGCTATCGCTAGGAATCATTATTGCCAAGATGTACGGCAGTGGTACACTGGCAGAATCTCAGCTTTCTCACTGGTCAGCCATGACAGCTAGCAACGCTTTCAACATGACAAGCAACTTCACTTCCTACCAGCAACAGGCTTTACCACTATCGCCGCCACCAGACACCCGTCCAAGCCACTTTAACAACGTGTCAACGCCTACCTCCTACACTGGTATCAATGCTGTTCCTTATCAGTATTATCAGCATCACTACAACGCCTTCCCCAACGGCGTCGCGCCGCCCATGCTCTCTCCTCCAGCCGAGAAACCCGTCACGCCCCCGAAGGAACCGCACACATCAGCGTGGTGGAATTCTGCTGGTTACGCTACTCCACCGTCACATGCTACGTCTACCTACCATTATCACCACTACGAGA
>NW_028234426.1:7531373-7533873 GCF_977035675.1 Penaeus japonicus | reverse complement strand
ATTTTGATATTAAAATCACAATCAGACACACAGTTTTCCATACATGTACCAGATATACGGATATATATATCAGGGGGAAGGAAGTCCTTCTTGAGAAATCACCTATATTATGATATGCGAAACACGTATGGGCTGAAGACTGTACTAAAATCATCTCTTGTTAAGGTTATAAACAGTGCAGCTTTAATTCGAACTATATATCCTGCTTGCATGCTATGTTTTGCTCATAATAGTCATAACTGCTTATTTACTCCCTCCGTGTGATATATAATCTATGATTACTCTTATTCGCTTCCTCACCATTGATATAACCCATGTATACATATATATATATATATATATATATATATATATATATATATATATATATATATATATATATATATCTATGTGTGTGTGTGTGTGACATTTACAATCTTTCACGCCCACCAGTAGAGATCAGAAGCATTTGAATTTGCTAATAAGGCCAGCGACTCAAAATGGCCAAGGGGAAGGAAAACGTTTAAGTGACCGACAAAAGCGAGTTCGCGACAAGGTGTGAATCGGTGGCTCTCGCGAGAGGTCATTTCGGGTTACAAATGACCAATTAAGGAAAGCAACCAGTCAATCACATTTTATAATTCTGAAGTGTTCAAAAGCTATGTCAATAACTATTTGTAAGCATATATAGATGTGTATGTATGTATGTATGTATATGTATATATATGTATATATATATATATATATATATATATATATATATATATATATATATATATATATATATATATATATATATATATATATATATATATATATATATATATATATATATATATGTGTGTGTGTGTGTGTGTGTGTGTGTGTGTGTGTGTATGTGTGTATATATATATGTGTGTATGTGCGTGTATACATACATATATATGTATATATATATATATATATATATATATATATATATATATATATATATATATATATACTGTATATATATACATATATATATGTGTGAGTGTGTGTGTGTGTCTGTGTGTAATATGATATGATATAAGAGTTCTGAGAAAGGTGGTAATTATGACATCCTGATAAGCAGACAGGGTAAGTACTATATATAATTAATCATCTTTTGCCTCTACAATGAGGATGAAAGCATATATGACCTATGATGACCTTAATGTTTGGGCAACCAATTCACACCTTGTCGCGAACTTGTTAATGCAGTCACAAATGATAAAGATTATCATTTCTTGCTAAGTTTGTGTGTTTAAAACTTAATTCAGTGCAAACGATATGTTGCAATGTGACAGTCTATTTAAATACTCCATAACAAAGATAGACAGATTTCGAAAGATGACGGGGGGAGGGGCGGAGGGTGGTAGGACGGCCAAGGGGCGGGGGCGGCACACATAAAGAGGATGACTTGAAATTAAGTCGTAATCATGACCTGCTCAGTCTGTAGTGATTGCTCTATGATTTATGACCCGGAACCAATTTCCTGTAATTAAGACTGTACTAAGATTTCCGTCACAGAAACTGCCTAAATCTTTCTGAAGTCAAGATCATGGTTACGACAATATAGTACTTATTGATGAAGTATTGTTATAAGATACAATAGAAATATCTATCATATGATATAGTACAAGTAGTTATCATGAGATATGGTAGAAATATATATCATTAAATTTGACAGATAAAATTTATGTGAGAGATATCTGATAAATTACATAAAAGAAATACTCAATTATCAGAAATAATATAAATACAAAACTATAATATAAATCTCACACGGAAATAACGCAACTGGCAACTCGATGAAGGTCATAACTCGCGTCCCTATTGGCTGTCGCCTTTCGCAGTCCAGGTATATTACCTTCCCCAGGTAAAAGTCAACATCACTTTTCGCTGTTCATCGCTATCGCTAGGAATTATTATTGTCAAGATGTACGGCAGTGGTACACTGGCAGAATCTCAGCTTTCTCACTGGTCAGCCATGACAGCTAGCAACGCTTTCAACATGACAAGCAACTTCACTTCCTACCAGCAACAGGCTTTACCACTATCGCCGCCGCCCGACACCCGTCCAAGCCACTTTAACAACGTGTCAACGCCTACCTCCTATAATGGTATCAATGCTGTTCCTTATCAGTATTATCAGCATCACTACAACGCCTTTGCCAACGGCGTCGCACCGCCCATGCTCTCTCCTCCAGCCGAGAAACCCGTCACGCCCCCGAAGGAACCGCACACATCAGCGTGGTGGAATTCTGCTGGTTACGCTACTCCACCGTCACATGCACCGTCTACCTACCATTATCACCACTACGAGAACCTCCGAGTGCCTGCCGTGGGACACATAAATCCAGCTGTTCTTCAGTCAACTCCCAGCACCGTCACCGAGGACAGCCTCCTTCAACAACAAAGTAATATCGCCGCCGCTCTCCTCAGCGCGCAGTCATCTGTCAGTGTTCGGCGATGTCGACGATGCCGCTGTCCTAACTGCCAAGACACTTCAAGAGACACA
>NW_028234426.1:7508125-7513125 GCF_977035675.1 Penaeus japonicus | reverse complement strand
ACCTATCCTATCACCCAACCCTTCCATTCACAAACACGAATTCATTCATGGAAACCCTACTCCATGTCTACAATAACACAAGAGCAAGGCAGAGTAAACACTGACCCAAGAGGAAGGGAGAGTAAACACTGACCCAAGAGTAAGGGAGAGTAAACACTGACCCAAGAGAAAGGGAGAGTAAACACCGACCCAAGAGCAAGGGAGAGTAAACACCGACCCAAGAGCAAGGGAGAGTAAACACTGACCCAAGAGCAAGGGAGAGTAAACACTGACCCAAGAGCAAGGGAGAGTAAACACTGACCCAAGAGCAAGGGAGAGTAAACACTGACCCAAGAGAAAGGGAGAGTAAACACTGACCCAAGAGCAAGGGAGAGTAAACACCGACCCAAGAGCAAGGGAGAGTAAACACTGACCCAAGAGTAAGGGAGAATAAACACCGACCCAAGAGGAAGGGAGAGTAAACACCGACCCAAGAGTAAGGGAGAGTAAACACCGACCCAAGAGTAAGGGAGAGTAAACACTAACCCAAGAGTAAGGGAGAGTAAACACTGACCCAAGAGCAAGGGAGAGTAAACACTGACCCAAGAGCAAGGGAGAGTAAACACTGACCCAAGAGCAAGGGAGAGTAAACACTGACCCAAGAGCAAGGGAGAGTAAACACTGACCCAAGAGCAAGGGAGAGTAAACACTGACCCAAGAGCAAGGGAGAGTAAACACTGACCCAAGAGTAAGGGAGAATAAACACCGACCCAAGAGTAAGGGAGAGTAAACACTAACCCAAGAGTAAGGGAGAGTAAACACTGACCCAAGAGCAAGAGAGAGTAAACACTGACCCAAGAGCAAGGGAGAGTAAACACCGACCCAAGAGTAAGGGAGAGTAAACACTGACCCAAGAGCAAGGGAGAGTAAACACTGACCCAAGAGCAAGGGAGAGTAAACACTAACCCAAGAGTAAGGGAGAGTAAACACTGACCCAAGAGCAAGGGAGAGTAAACACTGACCCAAGAGCAAGGGAGAGTAAACACCGACCCAAGAGCAAGGGAGAGTAAACACTGACCCAAGAGCAAGGGAGAGTAAACACCGACCCAAGAGTAAGGGAGAGTAAACACCGACCCAAGAGGAAGGGAGAGTAAACACCGACCCAAGAGGAAGGGAGAGTAAACACCGACCCAAGAGGAAGGGAGAGTAAACACCGACCCAAGAGTAAGGGAGAGTAAACACCGACCCAAGAGTAAGGGAGAGTAAACACCGACCCAAGAGGAAGGGAGAGTAAACACCGACCCAAGAGGAAGGGAGAGTAAACACCGACCCAAGAGCAAGGGAGAGTAAACACCGACCCAAGAGGAAGGGAGAGTAAACACTGACCCAAGAGAAAGGGAGAGTAAACACTGACCCAAGAGCAAGGGAGAGTAAACACTGACCCAAGAGCAAGGGAGAGTAAACACTGACCCAAGAGCAAGGGAGAGTAAACACCGACCCAAGAGCAAGGGAGAGTAAACACTGACCCAAGAGCAAGGGAGAGTAAACACTGACCCAAGAGCAAGGGAGAGTAAACACTGACCCAAGAGGAAGGGAGAGTAAACACCGACCCAAGAGGAAGGGAGAGTAAACACCGACCCAAGAGTAAGGGAGAGTAAACACCGACCCAAGAGTAAGGGAGAGTAAACACTAACCCAAGAGTAAGGGAGAGTAAACACTGACCCAAGAGCAAGGGAGAGTAAACACTGACCCAAGAGCAAGGGAGAGTAAACACTGACCCAAGAGCAAGGGAGAGTAAACACTGACCCAAGAGCAAGGGAGAGTAAACACTGACCCAAGAGCAAGGGAGAGTAAACACTGACCCAAGAGCAAGGGAGAGTAAACACCGACCCAAGAGCAAGGGAGAGTAAACACCGACCCAAGAGGAAGGGAGAGTAAACACTGACCCAAGAGAAAGGGAGAGTAAACACCGACCCAAGAGCAAGGGAGAGTAAACACCGACCCAAGAGGAAGGGAGAGTAAACACCGACCCAAGAGCAAGGGAGAGTAAACACTGACCCAGGGGGAATGCAGGGATAGATCGTGGGTGGCGCCGGCGAGATGTGGTGAAGCCGTTGTTGACGAAGGCGCTGCCGTCGTCCCATACCTGAATAGGAAGGAATAGGACCCGTGACACAAATAGGGAAATAGGAGAGGGTTATTTATGATTACTTCTGCTGCTCTTATGATTGTTGTTATTGTTATTGTTGTTATCGTTATGGATGATGTTGTTATTGTTTTCAGTGATGATTATTATTTCCATCACCATCATTATTGTCAATTATGAATGTCATTATCATCATCACTATTTCCAGTCGTGATTATCATTATCATCATTATTTTCAAGGATCATTAACATTCTTGCTCTCATTTGTGTTACCTCACGATCATTGCTATTATCATTATATAATTATCATTATCATTATACAATTATTACTATCATCATTATCCTCATTCATCGTCATTCATCCTCATTAATAAACATAAGATCCTATGATGCACACCAAGACACTCAAGCCAACATACCTGCGCTTTAACAGCATACCTCCCAGTCGTCGAGTAGACAGTGAGGTAGCGTGAGTAGACACCATCACCTGCCTGGGTATCTGCTCCTTGACCATTGTCCAGGAGGTCCAACTCGACAGCTTGTGCGGTCGTGTCGGGCTGTGTCACGGACGCCCTGGGACGGTAGAGGGAAGGTTAGGATCACTTGTAGGACTGATGGTGAAGGAAGGATGTAGAGAAGGGATGAGGGAAAATCGTTGGCTGAGGGTGTGGGAAGGGCGTGTTTCTGTGTCATGTCATTCTGGGGAATGTTGAACACTGGGACTTGTCCATTTCATATGTTGCAGGGGTATCACATCGTCATGTGTGAGTGTGTGAATATGGCTTGGAGATATGAATGTTTATTTGCATTACATAACCATATGAATGAGACCCAACTGACGCAATATAATCTCATGTTATCTGTTGTGATGTTTATGTTATTATTGTCTGTGTGTATGTATCAAATTCCTCAAAATTCTTTCCTTATTATCTGTTTTCCACATACCTCACGTGAGCACCAACCACGGGGTTGTTTCCTTGCTTCACTTCGGCGTAAACAATGATGGGGTTAGTTGCGGTATTCACGTCTTCCGTGGCACTCAGCTGGTAACAAAAGCTTTCTTTAGCCTCGTGTTCCATGAGGATAAAAGGAACATGCATACATACGCATACATACATACAGTACATACATACATATATATATATATATATATATATATATATATATATATATATATACATATATATATATACATATAATATATATATATATAATATGTTATATGTATATATATATATATATATATATATATATATATATATATATATACATATATATGTGTATATATATGTATATATATATATATATACATATATATACATATACATATATATATATATATATATATATATATATATATATATATATATATATATATATATATATATATATATATATATATATATATATACATATACACATACTTTGTGTGTATCAGTAGATACGTATAAGGAACCCATGGACGAATTTCGTAATAAAGATAATAAATACAATATGATATAACAAGTATGATTATCATCTAGTCTGACTCACCCAGGCTCGAGTATAGATGGGCATGGTTTCTGGGTCCCTTGCTTTGGCTGTGATACCCACACGGATGTACTTGTCGCTGCTGCCGGTTAGGCTTACGGTCCACGCCCACTGTCCTTCCTGGACGTACGGATAATGGAGACAAATCTTGAGGTTTAGTGTATTTTGTGTGAGATGAATGAGTCTTTTTTATTTTTTATTTTTTTCGAAGCGAGTTCTTTTATGTGTTTTTTTTTTTGTATTATGGTAAACTAGATACTTTTTTATTATTATTGTCATTATTATCATTATAGAGTACTAATAGTTTCAGTGAATGAATGTGCTTCAAAACTCATCTTCAGAATACAAAATAGAAATAAGATATTTCTCTGATTTTCGCGACTCCTTGAAGACATGCTCATAGGCATTGCTATTTTCACACTCCACGGAACGCACTTGAAAATAGTAGAAATAAAAATGAATATGTGAATATGCTCCCAAATCTTAAATTTTCTTAAACCGTCACACACATACACACGCGCATATATATGTTTTTATATATATATATATATATATATATATATATATATATATATAGATATTATATATTATATATATATATATATATATATATATATATATAATATATATATATATATATATATATATATATATATATATATATATATATATATATGTGTGTGTGTGTTGGTATGTGTGTGTGTGTGTGTGTTGATGTGTGTGTGTATATATATATATATATATATATATATATATATATATAGATATATATATAGAGATATATACATATATATATTATATATATATATATATAATATATACATACATATATATATAATGATATATATATTATTATATAATTACATATATATATATATATATATACATATACATATACACATACACATACACATACACATACACATACACATACACATACACATACACAAACACACACATTCACACAAAAAACAAAAATCCCCAAATCCCCAAATCCCACCTCCGCCAGCGGCACGTCAATAGTCCACATGTTGATCCCGCTATCGAACTGACTCGACGAGATCACAGTGCCGTTGGGCCGCACGAGCACGGGCGGGGACGCGACGTAATTCGCGTCGTTGGTGTCAAGCCGGAACTCCAGGTCGCGCCCGACGGAGGAGTCGACGGAAAAGGTCTCGTTGAGTAGCGTCAGTTTGCCTTGGTATTCGTACTCGTAGATCTGGTTAGAGGGAAAAGAAGTGGGTGGATAGGTAATTAACTTGGTAATTATGATGATGATGATGATGTAATGATTTTGGTGATGATGAGGTTAATTATGATAATGATAATTATGATAATGATGTTA
>NW_028234426.1:7480625-7485625 GCF_977035675.1 Penaeus japonicus | reverse complement strand
TTCGTTTTTCTTTTCTTTTTTAGATAATCGAGGCTTCTTTTGATCTTACTGACTGTTAAATCTCTTTCGCGTCTTCAGTATCGGTTTTTACGGATTTTATAGGCACACTTATGCATTTTACTATTTCTATGAATATGATCGTTATTATTGAACGTTTTTGTGTGTAAGTTCTTCTTTTAACATTTTTTATCTAAATCTTAGAAATCGAAATTGTTTACACAAGAATTTTTATATTCAATTTTTTTTCATTGTATGGTCATAATTGTAGGATGTCAAATGGATCTTTCTAGAGTCCTGCTGAACGTGGGCAAAATTTCCTCCGTTGCTAGGGCTGTGCTCGCTGGAAATCCTCAAAGTATTTCTCACTGAGGCTTTAGTAATAAATCTTTGTTTTTGTTTTTTTACAATTTTTACGTTTCATTTTATTTTTGCTTGCTTGCTGTACGATTTATTTACCTGTTAAAGGATTCCATTTGAATTGATTTCAACAGTTTAACCTTGTTTCATTCCACATTTTCAGCTGTTTTTCAGTCATGTTTTCCAATCACAAAACCCTGTCGTTTTACGATACTTTTATTTTAAACGATTAGTTACGATATTATTTCTTTGTTGTCTACTTTATCCTCAATTGTAACCATGTGTCTTTAATTTCTTCGTAATTTTACATGATTCATTCCTCCTTGCACAGTTTACCACCGGATTTACTACACTTTTAACCGCATTTGTAAAAGAAAGAAAACAAATTCCGTATAGTCATTGAATTTCGGACCAAACACAATGGTAGCCAAAGATTTTGAACTGTTAACTTCTGAAACAAAAATGTCTGTCTGTTTTTCTACCAAAAAAAATGGGGTCGCTCAATATTTTACGCATCAATGATGTTTGCACGTGCCGTCACGCCGATAACATATTCCTTCCTCATTCATTATTTTTCATTCCAATCTCATTTATTGCCCGTTTCTTCCACATTTTCTCTCCCAAATAACATATTCCACCCTCAATCATTATTTTTCATTCCAATCTCCTTCATTGACCGTTTTTCTACATTTTCTCTCCCAAATATGTCGGTCATTCTTCAGTATTTTCAGTTACGTTTTACTTTTTTCTGAACTTCTACCTTCCACAATTAATTATTTCATTTAGATTTTATCTTAATATTTTTACCATGCTTATTGTTTTTTATCACTATTTCTTATTCACTCTGTTCGTACCAACCGTAACCTCTCTTTTACTTCTGCCATTTTATATTTTCATTTATTTTATGTTATACGAACTTTATGATATCGAGATACACATTTATAAACGCTAAAAAAAAAAATACCGAAAATCTTCACCACTACGATATTTTCTCATTCCTCTGCTCACCAGAACAACACTTTTACTTGCATTATCATTTTCGTCTTCAGACCGAAGGCAAATTTCGCAATGCATTTTCTATTTGAGATCTGAGTAGTATCTATAATGTGTGTGAAATGTATGTATATAAATAGGCACGGGGAACCGCCATATTGAAGCCTAAAACATATTTTTAGAGCAGGATAGATAATCATTTCGCTTGTCCTACTCAAGGTTTATGTTGGATAGACCAGAATGTGATTTTTTGTATGCTGAATGTTCAGTTAAACTGCTTTAAAATTATCAAAATAGTAACGTTAATGATGGTAATGGTAATGATAATGTTGATAACAGTAATGATTATTATGATGATAATGATATTTGATGATAAAAGACAGAGCTCAGTATTTTTAACGCTTTACAGAATGACGCCTGTATTCCCTCTCTTTTTATACCTAGGAATATATAACGCTAACGTGATGGAGCTAAATACATCACCGTTATCTTTATCTAGAAAATAGAGTTATAAAAGTACCGGTCTGTCCTCAGTTCATGCCCATTATCGGTTACCTTTCCTACCGCCCAACAGAGCACTGAAACGCAATAAAAATGTAGACAGGTGAACAATCGATTCGCTTTTGTTTCGTTCATTCGGTCGTTAGGGGGAAATTAGACTTGAGAGTTTTAGCTTTTAGTTTTTTTTCTGGTATATTTGAAGCACATTTATTATTCAGCTTCGTGACAAAGCGAGTTTATTAATAGTTCGACTTTGAACTTTTAATTTCAGTTCATTAGTCAGTAGAATTATTTTTTTGATAAAATCAGGTCTTTCTTACAGGAATTCTTTCACGTCTCCACAAAGCCCTTTTAAATATCGTTTACAGCAAAAGGCATTCCGATTCTATCTCGTGTGACACGTGCGGAGCGACCGCGGGGTTAAATTTAAAATCTGGATACCGCGTTAGGAATCTTTCACCACCTAAATACATATAAATATATATATCCAATACACCTACTTTCGCAGCCTCGAGTTTCTTAAACATCTAATACAGAAATAAGCTTAACTCCAAAATGAAAATTCATTAGTCCTGCGGTAATGTCGTGGGAAGGAGAGAGATGGTAATCTATATCCATCAAATGGCCGTTGACTCACACGGAGGTAAGTAACCCGCTCTTCCTAGTGTACGGTACGAACCGTTCATGTCCATTCTGTTTCCCTTTCCTTTCTTCTTCCTACTTCCTCTTTCTTCCCTTATATTTTTTGTCGTAATGTTTCTTCATCGTGGTGATTCTAATTTGAATTTCGGATTTCTTTTTCCTTTTTTTTTTTCTTCCTTTACTTTTTAGTTCTACTATTATAGATACTGCAACTACTACTACTACTACTGTAGATACTACAACTACTACTACTACTACTATAATTAATAATGTTATTACTACTTCTTCTATTCATAATATTACTTTTAATTGTTTTTCCACACTTACACTTTACGCCTACTACTACTACTACTACTGTTACTACCACTACCACTACTACTACTACTACTACTTTTGTCACTGCTACTACTATTATTACAACTACTACTACTACCACTACCACTACTACTGCTATTACTACTACTACTGCTACTACTACTACTACTACTACCACTACTACTAGTACCATTGCCACTACCACTGCTGCTACTACTACTACTATCACTACTATTACTACTACTACTACTACTACCACCACCAATACCGCTACCACAGCTGCTGCTACTACTACTACTATTACTACTACTTATTTTACTCACACAAATTCACCATGTCATTTCCCTTAAGAGTTTCCAACTTGACTAATATTTCCGCTATCAAGTTTTTTCTTTCTTTCTTTTTTTTTTTTTGGGGGGGGGGTATTGTCTCATATATTGCATATTTTTTGTAGTTTTGTTTCCTTATTCTCCTTTATTCTTGACTATTAGGATATTTAATTTCTTCTTTGCTTATTTCCTGAACTTGTTGAATCTTTAGTGTTTGTGTTCTGTGGTTGTGTTATTTTTTGACGTGGTTCTTCATGTTATGTTTTAGTGCAATTTTAAGAACAATTTAGTTGACTGAATAGTTAGATGTATCAATTAAGACTTCCATTTTGGTAATTAGAATAAGTAGTAAGAATATAGTAGAATAGATACATATATATGTTTATGATAATAAAGCTTAAAGATACCAATCATGATGATAATGATAATGGTAATAATAGTAATAATTACGATGATAATGATGATAAAAATATTGATAACAATGATGATCTTGATAATGATGATTGAAAAGATAAGGGTGATTGTAATGATTATCAATTATCTATATGTGAAATATTGTCATATTCAACCCAGAAACAAAAAAGTCAGCTATTTTTGTATGTGTTTTTGCCTTCGTTTTGTAAATAATTGCCTTAGACGGTAGGTCCTCCAAGCATATATTCATAATAACTTATATAACAATATCCTATAACAATAACAATAAAAAAAATCAGGTATAGAACTTTCAATCAATTAATAATGTTTCCCCGTAAATATATTAAAACTACACACCAAAAAAATAATAGATATTGCAACTTAAAAATCATAAATTCATAATCTCTGTTGTATTTTTTATATAGGTGAAAAAACATCAAATCAATACAAGTCTTTGTCCTCTTAATAATCATATATTCAGAAGTCCTTCATGGCCTGTTGATCTGGGAGGTCGTGTTTCCGGCAGCTGCAAATCGATTTATTTTATAGAAAATGGGGGGGGGGGGGGGGTGAGTTGAGAGGAGGAGAGAGAGTGGGGGAGGAGAGGAGAGGAGATAGAGAGTAAGTGTGAAGGAAGGGGAGGACGAAGAGGAGAAGAAGAGGAGGAGAGAGAGTGAGGGAGGAGAGGGGAGGAGATAGAGAGAAAGCGTGAAGGAAGGGGAGGAGGAGAGAGAGTGAGGGAGGAGAGGGGAGATGATAAAGAGTATGAGTGAAAGAAGGGAGGAGAGAGAGGAGAAGAGTAGGAAAAGAGAGAGTGAGGGAGGAGAGGGGAGATGATAGAGAGTATGAGTGAAGGAAGGGAAGGAGAGAGAGGATAAGAGGAGGAATAGAGAGAGTAAGGGTAAAGGAGGAGAGAGACAGAGAGAGGAAAGGAGGAGGAGAAAAAGAGAGAGATGAAAGGTGGAATAGAAGAGAGAGAGAAAATGAATTTGCGTTGTACGAAATATTCTTTAACTTTTTATTCATAGTTGACAAGAATAGAACATTGATAATTCTTCGATTCAATGCGATTCTGTTTTTGTTTTTGTTTTTTCTTCTTTTTCATCTCAACATTTAGAGAATGAAATCACCTGGAATCTTCCTCGTAATTCTATTTTATAATGTATTTTTTACAAGACAGAACCCCAATGTGTTTTTTTACGAACTGCTCGCGTTTACAGTCATGGCTGAATTAGTTATTTTTTCTTCTTCTTCTTCTTTGAGGGATTACGTTAACGGTATGTCTTATCATACATCGCTTTGGTATAATGATGTTGATATGAATTATTATTGGTATTTTGATAACACTTATGGTAATCATTAATCTTATGGTATTCATATTGAGTGATAATCACCTTAATGACAATAATGATTGTTGTTGTTTTATATTATAATCGACAATAGGAATAA
>NW_028234426.1:7458125-7460625 GCF_977035675.1 Penaeus japonicus | reverse complement strand
TATATATGTATATATGTATGTATATACATACACACACACACACACACACACAAATACACACATACGCATGAATATTAAGATGAATATAAATTGACATAGATATATAAACATATACCCCATGAATTAAAAAGGGGGACGAAAGCGAACCGAACGCAGGACACAGAGGAATCGAAAGAGACACGGAGTACCCGAAGTGCATGACTGTTCAGTATGTGTTCGCGCTCCCACCTGGCGAGATTATCCCCCCCTCTTTCCCCTCCTCATCCTTCCACCTTGACCCCCCCGCCCCTCCCTCACCCTTCCTTCAACCCCTCACCCCTTTACTCTCCCCCCCATCCATGTACCTCTCCCTCTCCCCCTTTTCCTCTCTCGCTCGATCCTCCACTACCCCTCCCCCTCCCCCTACCCCACCTACCCTCTATTCTGTACCCCTCCATCTCCCCCTCCTCTCCTTCCTACCTCTCCTACTCCCCCTCGATTCCCCCCCCCCCTCCTTTTTCACTCCCCCTCTACCTCTCTTCCTCCTCCCCTGCCACCTCTCCCCTCACCTTCCCCCCCCACTCCCCCCCTCGACCCACCTTCCTTGATGGGTCTCATTAAGTAGCAGAGGGAACGCGTGCGCAAGCTGACAACAGATCGCCTACCTCTGCCAACACCTCGGGTCTTGGAAGGTCGGATTATCACCTGATCCGCAGCCAACATGAGCATGACCTGGCTCGTGTTTTGCCTCAGGTCAGCTACTGCACACCTGGTCTCGGGGAAGGGAAAGGGGAAGGAAGTGGTCACGTGCGCGCCTTCCCCCCCTCCCCCTTCCCCCCTCCCCCTTCTTCCTCTTCCTCCTTCTCCTTATCATTATCATTATCACGTTCTCTTCCTCCTGTCTCCTCCTCCCTCTTGTCTGACGGCTAATGCCTCGCTTTTCCTCGCCCCTTTTCTTCGTATCCCTTAATCTCTTTTCCTCTTCTTTCACTCATCTTTTTCCTTCGCTTTTCCTACTTCTTATCTTCTTTTTCCTCCTCCTCCTCTTCTTTTCCTCCCTTGTCTCTTTCTCTCACTTGTCCTTTTACTACTCTTTCGCCTCTCATTTCCCATCTATTGCTCTTCCTTTCTCCTCTTCCCTCTTTCTTTCCTCTTCTTTTCCTCCCTCCCCTTTACGCTCTTCCTCTCTTCCAACTCCTCTTATTAACTCATCCTCTCTTTTTCCACTCCTTTCTCACTGTTCCCTCTCTCCCTTCACCTCCTCCTCCTCCTCCTCCTCTCATTCTCCCTCCTCCTCCTCCTTCCCACTTCCTCCTTTACTCACTTATTTTCATCTCATTTATTCTCCATTTTCTCCACCCTCCCTCCGTCACTATTCCTGATTGCACACGGGACTTCCTGCAATTAAACCGAGAGGAAGAGATAGAAGAAGAAGAAGGAGAAGAAAGAGTAGAAGAAGAAGAAAAAAAAGAAAACGAGGTTTAGAAATAGAGAAGGAGAAGAATAAAGAGAGAGGCTGAAATAAAGAGGGGAGGAGAGGAACAAAGAGAGAGAGAGAGAGAGAGGTTGGAATAAAGAAGGAGAGGAAGAAAAAGATTGAAGAAGTTTTGAATCGGAGGAGAAAAAGATAAAGATGTCGTAGGAAAGCAGTAGAAGAAGAATCTTTTTTAAAAGGAGGAGAAGCAGAAGAGGAAGGAAAGAGCTTTTAAAAAAATAGAAAAACAGAAATAAGTGAATAAAAAAGAAATAGAAGAACATAGATAAGAGTTTTGAGGAAGGAGGCTTAAAAAGGAAGAGAAGGAGAAAGAAAATAAAAGAGAAGTTTCATAATACAGAAGACGATAAGATGATAAGAAAGGTGTTAAAAGGAGGAGGAGGTGAAGAAAGAGAAAGAGAAAGAAAAGGAGAAGGAGGCGAAGAAAAGTAAAAATATGTCTTAAAAATGAGAATGAGAAGGAAAAGGAAGAAGAACGTTTAGAAAGAGAAAGGAAAAGAAAGAAAAGAAAGAAGCTGAAATAAAAAAAAAGGAGACGAAGAGGAAGAAAAAGAAAGAAAGGAAGATTAAAACAAAAGGGAAGAGAAACGAAAAAAAAGAGGAAGAGGTTAAAAAATTAAGAAAATTATTTTCTATAAAATCCTAAAAAAAAGGAAAAAAAAAATTAAAAGAAGAAGGAAAGGAAAAACATCCGAGATAAAATAAAATAAAAAGTCGGTGAACAAAAAAACAAAAAATGTATATATATACTTTTTTTAATGATCAAGAGACAAGCCATGCATACCAACGCCATCTTATTCAGACTTAAAAAAAAAAATCCACAACACTGCCCTTCCGAAATGTAAAAAGTCAAGTCAACCCCCCACCCAACCCCAACCCCACCCCCACCCCCACCCTCTTTAAAAGTATTACGAAGCGAAGGCCAAAAGAAAGAGGAGGAGAACCCATTCTTAACGCTGCGGTTGGAGACTCAATTCGGCGAGTTCGAAGGTGAAGTGTCACTGTCCTGCAGCGCCGAGGACGGAC
>NW_028234426.1:7445625-7448125 GCF_977035675.1 Penaeus japonicus | reverse complement strand
GAGGTCATGCCGCGGGCACGACCCTTGCGACGACTACTGCTCAGGTAATATCCCGCACCTCTGCTTAATCACCGTGACGTCACTACCTCACCGTGACGTCACATGCGTCTCTACCAATCCGAAGAGGAGAGAGGAAGCGAGAGCGAGGGAAGGAAGGAGGAAGGGTGAGGGAGGGAGGGAGGAAGAGTGAGGGTGAGGGAGGGAGGGAGAGGAAATGTGATATAACTTATTTGGAAAATCTCAAAAGAGATATTTTTTGAGAAAAGGAAAAATAGGGAATGAATACGTATAGCGAATGTGTATTAAAGAATGAAGGAGATAAAACACAAGCGTTGTACATTCGCTTCTCTCTCTCTCTCTCTCTCTCCTTCCCTCCCTCTCTCCCTCTCTCTCTCTCTCTCTCTCTCTCTCTCTCCCTCCCTCCCTCCCTCCCTCCCTCCCTCCCCTCCCTCCTCCCTCCTCCCTCCCCCCCCCCCCTCCCTCCCCCCCTCCCTCCCTCCTCCCTCCCTCCCTCCCTCCCTCCCTCCCTCCACTCTCCCTCCCTCCCTCCGTCTCCAACTGAGAGAAGGCGGGACCAAAAAAGGGTATTAGACCGGAAACAGGGAGTAAGCTGCGTCCGAAACCTTTCATAGTGTTCGGAGCGGCAGGTGTCAGGAGGGGAGGGAGGGGGAGGGGGAGTGGGTGGGAGAGGGGGAGTGGGTGGGAGGAGAGAGAGAGAGAGAGAGAGAGAGAGAGACAGGGTAGAGGTGAGGGGAAGGGAGGAGGGAGGAAGACTGGATTAATAGAGAGAAGGACAGAGAGAGAGAGAGAGAGAGAGAGAGAGGGAGGGAGAGAGAGACAGAGACAGAGGCAGAGAGAGAGAGAGAGAGAGAGACAGAGACAGAGGCAGAGAGAGAGAGAGAGAGAGAGAGAGAGAGAGAGAGAGAGAGAGAGAGAGAGAGAGAGAGAGAGAGAGACGCAGAGAGAGAGAGCGAGAGAGCGAGAGAGAGAGAGAGAGAAAGAGAGAGAGACAAACAGACAGACAAAGACAGAGAAACAGAGAGACAGAGGCAGAGAGAGAGAGAGAGAGGCACAGAGAGAGAGCGAAAGAGAAAGAGAGAGAGAGAGAGAGAGAGAGAGAGAGAGAGAGAGAGAGAGAGAGAGAGAGAGAGAGAGAACAATACCTGCATCCAATTGCATTTTCTATGCACATTAGCGAGTTCATGACCTAAGGAGGCCTACCTGGCGGGAATAGGATCGAATAGGCTTCGAATTTTGACACGGTTAAGGGCTACATGAGCTTTATAAGCGAGTGTCGTGACGGTGTGAATTTTATGTACGTGTCGAGCTATCAAATTACGCTGTTGTGTTTAGTCGAGGGGAAGAAACTTTTTGTTGTTGTTGTTTTTTGTTGTTGTTTTAAGTTGATGTTGTTTTTTGTTGTTTTTGTTTTTGTGTTGTTTTGTTGTGTTTGTTTTTGTTTGTGTTTGATTTTGTTTTGTTGTTGTGTTTGTTTTTGTTGTTGTTGTGGTTGTTGTGTTTGTTATGTTGTTTTAATTTTGTTGTGGTTGTTTTGAGAAATATATATATACATACATATATATGGAATATATACGTATATATTATATTATTCTATATCTATATATTATATATATATTATATCACTATAATACGCCATGTTATGTTTTTTTACTATAAATTTATTATATTTATATTATAATTTTATTCAACTTCTGTATTTGTTTGTAAAGAATAGGATTTTTTATTCGAAAATTTTATTTCTCTTCTCTCTCTCTTCTTCTCTCTCTCTCTCTTCTCTCATATATATATATCTTAATATATATATATATATATATATATATATATAAATGACTGCCATATATATATATATATATATATCATATTATATATATATGAATTATATATGTATATTAAATATATATTATATAATATATATATATATATATATATAATGTATGGATGTTATATATTTATATTCATATATATATCAATATCTCTATATATATATATATATATAATATATCTATATATACATAAATATATATATATATATATATATATTATATTATGTATGTATATATTTATATATATATATATAATAATATATATATTACTAATATCTACATATTTACCTATTCTATATGAAATATATACATTATATTATATATAATATATATAATTTAAATATATAAATATTCTTTAATATATACTATATAATATCTTCATTTATTAGAATTGGTTCAGTTTATTGATAGTGGTACTATGTGTCCTCATTTCTTTCTTCATAAAACTATATATTATTCAATTTTATCATATTACATGTTTTAGCCTATGCTTTCATTATTTGTTATAAATCTTTATATTGTTATTATGATTGTTATAGTATTGTCAATATTTTTTCATACACCACACACACACACAACACAACACAACCCACCCAAAACAACACACACCAAACATATTATATATATTTATATAAATATATCTATATATATATATA
>NW_028234426.1:7428125-7433125 GCF_977035675.1 Penaeus japonicus | reverse complement strand
AAGGAGAAGAGATGAGAAAATTAAAATAAGAAGCAAGAGGAGAAGAGACGAGACAACACGGGAAAAAAACGTGAAGAGACGAGAAAAGACGGGACGAGACGAGAAGAAAAGGGAAGAGGCAGACAGGCAGACAAACAAACAGAACGAGAGGAGGAAGTGTTAGTTGAAGACAATCTAATGCTTGTCTTATGGATGACGACACGAACATTAAGAGAAGGTTATGTAGCGGCCGACGCCATAATGCTCTTGTTTTAAAGAGACCTTTCAACATGTGATTACGCACCACACAAGCTTTATAACTATTCATAAAAAATCAAAACACATGATAAAATGTTTGTAGTTATGTGGAAATATCAGTTCCATCAAGGTTTCCTAATAATATTGTAATCATTATTCAACAGATTCCCTCGACTGTCAAATCGGTAAAGTCGTTTTGACATAAACCACTTATCCAAAAAAATGACACGGGGCGATTAGACCCAAAAAATTTCGCTCGTTTAATAGAAATTTAGGCCTATATCAAATAGCGTAATGGCGGGGGAGACACGTTGTTTATTGGGAAAGATTCGGTCATTAACTAACATAATTACGGAAGCGAATTTTCCTCAGGCGTGTCATACGGCGCTGCTGACATGAAATGACATAATATCAATATAGGGATTTCATCATTTTGCGTGATTGTCCAAACCGCAAAATATTAGAACGGATTTAGGTGTGTGTGTGGAATTTCATGTGTGTGTGTGTGTTTGTGTATCTGTGAGTGTGTGTGTGTGTGTGTGTGTGAATGAGTGAGTGTGTGTGTGAGTGTGTGTGTGTGTGTGAGTGCATGAGTGAGTGAGTGAGTGTGTGTGTTTGCGTTTGCGTGTGTGTTTTTGCGTTTGCATTTGCGTGTATGTGTGTGTGCGTGTTCGCATTCGCATCTATTTACGTGTGTGTGAGCGTGTACATATCCGCCTATTCTAGTACATACCCGGACATAATACCAACCCCCATTGCACCAAAATCCCCGAAAAGAAAAGGCTCATTCCCAGCCGCAGCGGTGGCAGACGTTCCTCGACTGCAGGCGTCGCTAAGAACCATCTCCTGAGCCAAATATAGATCGGATGAATTTCAGTCCCGCTCCATCACGTTCTACTGGCAGAGGGGGGATTGTGTATCTATCTCCTCCCTCAAGCACATAATTGCGGATCTGAGTAATGGATGGGAGAGAGAGGGAGAGGGAGAGAGGGAGAGGGAGAGGGAGAGGGAGAGGGAGAGGGAGAGAGAGAGAGAGAGAGAGAGAGAGAGAGAGAGAGAGAGAGAGAGAGAGAGAGAGAGAGAGAGAGAGAGAGAAAGAGAGAGAGAGAGAGAGAGAGAGAAAGAGAGAGAAAGAGCAAGAGAGAGAGAGAGAGAGAAGGAAAGGAAAAAAAAAGAGAAGATTAGACAAAAAAAGGAAAATCCGGGGAATACAAGAACAATGAAAAATAACAAGATAAGAAGAAGGGAAAGAGGAAGCAAAAGAAAGAACGATCAGAGGAAGAGCAAGCACCTAGAACGCCCATAGCCCCGCCTAAGACGCGTGGGCGCCGCTGGAGAAGGGAACAACAAAGCCCCTCTCTCAAACGCGGGCGGAAGTGCACGGCGAAGTAGCTTAAGTTGTGTTTTTGTTTACACGTCCCTCCTCTTTTTTTCTCTTTTTTTCGTCTTTTCCAACCGACCGGGTGGTGGTGGACGGGTGGGTGGTGTATAAGAGTGTGTTTATAGAGGGGGAGATAGACTGGTCAGTGTGGGCGGCTTATAGTGTGGTTGAGGACGCCCATTTGGTCATTAAGATTTGATACGAGGTATTGGATCTTCATCGTCGTTGGCTTTGGGGAAATCCTACGAAGAAAGTGACCGAAGGAGTGAAATAAAGAGTTCTGATTGTTTGGAAAGGATGATTTTTTTGTGCGAGGGTAAACCTTTTAAGTGGAGGGGTGGAGAGGGGGAGGGGTGTTAGTGAGGCCTGAGTGTTGTTATGGGTGTCTTTTTATAGCTGTGTGTGAAGATTTGGTCGTGAGCTTTTATATGCAGGAGGAGTCAGATGGGAAGTTATTTCAGCAACAGTGCATAAAACTTTTTTTTATATTGTATTTATATGTATATATCGTATTTCTTTTTCTTTTTCGTTTTCTTCACCGATTTCACTAACCGTATCATTTCTCTCTCCCTCAGAAGTCGCCATGCTGAAGCACGCAAGTCCCCAGAGGTCCACCTCGAGCCTTGCCCAACACCTGAGTGCCTCCACCACAGTCTCGCGCCCGTCCGAGGTCAGCCGAGCGTCCTCCGGGACCGAGCCTTCCGACCGGTGCGGCGTCGCAGCCCTCAGGGACTCCTACAGCGAGCGGAGCGTGGACTGCGACAGCCTGATCGTGCCTTCGTCGTACGCGCAAGCCGAGAAGGACGTGGGTTACCAAGTGGGCACGTGGTCGGGCGTGTCGCAGGCCAGCGTGCGCCGCGGTCTGTCGTTCAGCTCCCGACGGGCGCCCGACACGCTCTCCTTCCGCTCGGTGCGCAGCGAGGGCCCTCCTACCTCCCCCGAACACACGTCGCCCTCCAAGATGCCCACCACCAGCTCGAGCATGATGAATGTGTCCGCCCTCAAGGACAGCGACGTCGCGGACACGCCCAAGAGCGGGATGCAGTGTCTCAAGGGGGACATGTCCAGCCTCAAGAACCTCCTTCGCCTGCCCGGGGTTCGAGGCCAAGCCAAAATCATGGAGGTGGGAAAGGCCACGACGCTCAGCCCAGACAGCCTCAGCCTCAACTCCTCCGACAGTTTCTTCTCGGCCAACAACAGCGGCCGGACGTCCTCGAGGAGCTGGTCCTCCAACGCTTCCTCCAACTCCAACACGACCAACTCCTCCACGGGCTCCAACAACTCCGCCTCCGAACCTGCATCGGTAAGTGTTCCTAAAAGGTCATTACAGCCTTGCAACATGTGAAATGCCGGAAATGCGATCTGTATAGCCTCCCCCCCCCCCCACTTCAAACGGAGACAGCGGTCGTGCTAATGTCTCGTGCGTGACGCCTTGGAGATTCGTAGCTTCGAATAAAATCAAAGAAAGCAAAAAAAAATCGACCCAAAAGATCCGGTTATTCAAGTTGTCGGTTTGTAAGGTTAGGCCCCGTGACGAAATTACACTTAACCTTTTCGCCAATCGGTCCACCTGGCAGAATAGATATTCATTCGGCTGCCGTTATAACAGTCGCTCGCAGTGTAGGTTAGGACAAGGGGAATCAATACGGTTATAACACAGGCCTTGGACCAAGCACGCTTCGGTTGACACTTATTCGAGCGTTGTGTGTTACGGCATCCAGGTGAGTACAGCAATTCTCTCGTCACTGAGGTACTTCTTATACAGAAAACTGACAAAGAAAAAAAGGGAAAACAAGTCTCCAAATCGCAAAAAATCGATACTGATTCGAACCCGGACTTTGGTGCGAGTCGAACCACTGTAAAAATGGCGGCATTTGTGGCTAGGTTAAATCCGGAAAAATAGCGCTTGTGCAGCTGCTGGATCATTCTTCCTGGTGTTATATATTTATAGATATTTTCCCCTGCAGCGCACATTCACTTTGGTTATTACCTACAGCTAAGGCTACAATAGAACAGGATCTTCTGTGGAAGGTTTTAATATTATGTGCTCGACCGCCACTGTTGCTATTATCATTTTTTTTCAGAATAACTGAACTAAGCGGAGGACTTTTCTTTTCTCTTAATAATGAAAGTGCATTGCAAGATGGCAATCATTATCGAACAAAGCAGCATATAATCGGTTTGTGACGTAACTGCAGTAAGAGAAATTTCACGAGGGAACAAAACACAGATAATGCATAGACTGACACAGTCATTACTCTCGTGCAACTGGTCATAGAAGATAAAACACCCAAGGATTTTAATTCAAGGTTTAGTGGTAGATGCAAGAGTGAAGCAAACAGCAAAAAAAAGTAAAAAAATAAAACCGGTCACTGGTTGAAAATTCTACACAAATACACATATAGAGCGAAGTAAACAACACGTATATTAAGCATCATGGTATACGTACTGCATGAGGGTCTGAGAGCCGCCTGCCATGTCATACAGGTAGAGGCGGGGATGGGCTGGGGTCTGAGGGCTGGGGGCTGGGGGGGTGTACAGGGGTTGCGGGAAGGGGAGGGGGTGATGGGCCGCCGTTCTCGGTCTGTCGGCGTAATAAATCGGAGGTGAGTCACGTGGGCAGACGTGCGTAGCGGCAATGGCGGCGACAGCGGCGGCGGCGGCGGCGGCGGTAGAAACGGCATCGATGTTAGCGAAGGCAGGAAAGAAGGGAGGCTTCGATCCGGCTTCGTGGTTTCGGTCGTGTGGGTTTGTGACACTTGTCGAAATTCGGGAATTGTTTTAGGTTAGTTATTTTGGCTTGCCTTTTTTTTTTCTTTCTTTCTAAACATAGTGACTTTAGTTCAAATTCACGGTTTCGGTTGTATGGTTATGACACTCGTCGAAATTCGGAAATATTTTTAGGTTAGTTTCCCAAAATAAAAATAAAAAAAACGAAGGAGATATATTGTCTCCATCTTTAGAATGGCTATGACATTTATAGAGATTCAAGCATAGTGTGATTTACTTAGTTTTCTCCCTTCGTATCAGGATTAGAGTAACCAGAGAGAGGAAATCGTCGCCATTTTGCGGGGACGAGAACCCATTGAGGCGCAAAGACAGAACGGCTAACCCAATCTACGCAGATTGAACTGAGGCCTTTCCTCTTTCACTTAGAGTAGAGGAAAATAGATTGAGAGAGGGAGGGAGAGAGAGAGAGAGAGAGAGAGAGAGAGAGAGAGAGAGAGAGAGAGAGAGAGAGAATCATATCCGGACTGAGAGAGACAGAGAGCGAGAGAAAGAGAGAGAGTGAGAGAGATAATGGCATCCGGCCTGTAACTCTCTCTCTCTCTCTCTCTCTCTCTCTCTCTCTCTCTCTCTCTCTCTCTCTCTCTCTCTCTCT
>NW_028234426.1:7418125-7425625 GCF_977035675.1 Penaeus japonicus | reverse complement strand
TATATATATTCTACACTTCCCTCATCTCTCCCTCTCCCTCGTTCTCCTTCTCCCTATCACTCTCCCTCCCTCTATTTTAACAACACAATGTCTCTATACAAAACAGGAAATGTTACTAGTATGTCTATCGATCACCCACGATAGAGAAATAGGCCAGGATTCGTGTCCGCGCATCCGATCCAGGTCTAAAACTTACGTAACAATAACATGACACTCGGGGTCTGCGCTCGACACACCGCCATGCATTTATTGTAGAGTCGGCTGAATAGCTTCGAAGGCAGTTATTTTCTTCTAGTTTCAAGGAGTTTCTGGTGTCTTCGCGTGCGAATAATGAGAGAGGAATAGATAGATACAATCACGTACTTTCACACATTCGTAGAAATATACAAACACACGCATATGCACATACGTGCGAAGTCAAACACGAGCACATATAGATACTCACACACACACACACACACACACACACACACACACACACACACACACACACACACACACACACACACACACACACACACACACACACACACACACACACACATTCAAACATAAATACACAAACACACACACACACACACATTCAAACACAAACACACACAAACACACACACACACACACACATTCAAACACAAATACACACACACACATTCTAAACAAACACAGTGCACACAAGACCAACAGAGAGCCTCAGTCCCCGGCGTCACTCACTAATGATCTGGTATCTGTCCCTTCGACCTCTGATCCTAACCTTCCCCTCACCCTCACGCCCTCACCCTCTCGCCCTCACCCTATCGTTCCATGATTTATTTGTTGGTTTTATTTGTCGTTGGTGTTCTTGTTTGTTTGTTTGTTTTTTGTTTTTTGTTATTAGTGGTATCATTATTTTATCATTTATATTGATATTATCAATATCATTTTTTACAATCATTATCATTCTTTTTTTATGATCATTATCATTTTTATCATCATTATCATTATCATTATACATATTATGATGATATCATCATTACTATTATTTTTATCATGATTGTTATTATTACTATTATCATTGTTGGTAGTTATAGTAGCATCATTATCACTCTTATTATCCTGAATTAGATTCTCTTTTTAATTCTCTCTTGCAATCATCATTCTATGTGCAACGTGTCTCTGTATCTCTCTACTTAACCCAGTATAAACGCCTTAAAATTCACACTCCTCCACCCTCGCCCACGCTTTCCTCCTCCCAAGACCTACCCCCCTCCCCCTTTACAACCCACCCACGCCCACACAACCCCTTTGCCTTCCTGCCTCCTCGCTACGCCCACCATAACCGCTAATACAATTGTGTTAGACACGTCCCCATTACGAAGCCAGCCTCTCGACGACATCCTCCCTCGACGAGTTCTAAGTGTCAACTGACAGGAGAGGAATTTGGATGTCACTGTTATGGCGAAGAGGTGGGCGGGGCGAAGGGTATCTTTGTTCGAGAGATAATACTGTGACAGTGATATTGAGGGGGATGGGTCAGGAATGCGTAGAGGACTTAATTAGGTTTGATTATTGATATGACCGTCATTGTTATCGTGTTTCTTGGTGTTAGCATTGTTGTTGTTGTTATCGTTATTATTATCACTATTATTATTATCATTATTATTATTATTATACTATTTTTATTCTTATTATTGTTATTATTATTGTTATTATTGTTATTATTATTGTTATTATTGTCATCATAATTACCATCATTATTATTGTCATTATAATTACCATCATTATTATTGTCATCAAAAATTACATATTATTATGTCATCATAATTACCATCATTATTATTGTCATCATAATAACCATCATTATTATTGTCATCATAATTACCATCATTATTATTGTCATCATAATTACCATCATTATTATTGTCATCATAATTACCATCATTATTATTGTCATCATAATTACCATCATTATTATTGTCATCATAATTACCATCATTATTATTGTCATCATAATTACCATCATTATTATTGTCATCATAATTACCATCATTATTATTGTCATCATAATTACCATCATTATTATTGTCATCATAATTACCATCATTATTATTGTCATCATAATTACCATCATTATTATTGTCATCATAATTACCATCATTATTATTGTCATCATAATTACCATCATTATTATTGTCATCATAATTACCATCATTATTATTGTCATCATAATTACCATCATTATTATTGTCATCATAATTACCATCATTATTATTGTCATCATAATTACCATCATTATTATTGTCATCATAATTACCATCATTATTATTGTCATCATAATTACCATCATTATTATTGTCATCATAATTACCATCATTATTATTGTCATCATAATTACCATCATTATTATTGTCATCATAATTACCATCATTATTATTGTCATCATAATTACCATCATTATTATTGTCATCATAATTACCATCATTATTATTGTCATCATAATTACCATCATTATTATTGTCATCATAATAACCATCATTATTATTGTCATCATAATTACCATCATTATTATTGTCATCATAATTACCATCATTATTATTGTCATCATAATTACCATCATTATTATTGTCATCATAATAACCATCATTATTATTGTCATCATAATTACCATCATTATTATTGTCATCATAATTACCATCATTATTATTGTCATCATAATTACCATCATTATTATTGTCATCATAATTACCATCATTATTATTGTCATCATAATTACCATCATTATTATTGTCATCATAATTACCATCATTATTATTGTCATTATAATTACCATCATTATTATTGTCATCATAATAACCATCATTATTATTGTCATCATAATTACCATCATTATTATTGTCATCATAATTACCATCATTATTATTGTCATCATAATTACCATCATTATTATTGTCATCATAATTACCATCATTATTATTGTCATCATAATTACCATCATTATTATTGTCATCATAATTACCATCATTATTATTGTCATCATAATTACCATCATTATTATTGTCATCATAATTACCATCATTATTATTGTCATCATAATTACCATCATTATTATTGTCATCATAATTACCATCATTATTATTGTCATCATAATAACCATCATTATTATTGTCATCATAATTACCATCATTATTATTGTCATCATAATTACCATCATTATTATTGTCATCATAATTACCATCATTATTATTGTCATCATAATAACCATCATTATTATTGTCATCATAATTACCATCATTATTATTGTCATCATAATTACCATCATTATTATTGTCATCATAATTACCATCATTATTATTGTCATCATAATAACCATCATTATTATTGTCATCATAATTACCATCATTATTATTGTCATCATAATTACCATCATTATTATTGTCATCATAATTACCATCATTATTATTGTCATCATAATTACCATCATTATTATTGTCATCATAATTACCATCATTATTATTGTCATCATAATTACCATCATTATTATTGTCATCATAATTACCATCATTATTATTGTCATCATAATTACCATCATTATTATTGTCATCATAATTACCATCATTATTATTGTCATCATAATTACCATCATTATTATTGTCATCATAATTACCATCATTATTATTGTCATCATAATAACCATCATTATTATTGTCATCATAATTACCATCATTATTATTGTCATCATAATTACCATCATTATTATTGTCATCATAATTACCATCATTATTATTGTCATCATAATTACCATCATTATTATTGTCATCATAATTACCATCATTATTATTGTCATCATAATTACCATCATTATTATTGTCATCATAATTACCATCATTATTATTGTCATCATAATTACCATCATTATTATTGTCATCATAATTACCATCATTATTATTGTCATCGTAATAACCATCATTATTATTGTCATCATAATTACCATCATTATTATTGTCATCATAATTACCATCATTATTATTGTCATCATAATTACCATCATTATTATTGTCATCATAATTACCATCATTATTATTGTCATCATAATAACCATCATTATTATTGTCATCATAATTACCATCATTATTATTGTCATCATAATAACCATCATTATTATTGTCATCATAATTACCATCATTATTATTGTCATCATAATTACCATCATTATTATTGTCATCATAATTACCATCATTATTATTGTCATCATAATTACCATCATTATTATTGTCATCATAATTACCATCATTATTATTGTCATCATAATTACCATCATTATTATTGTCATCATAATTACCATCATTATTATTGTCATCATAATTACCATCATTATTATTGTCATCATAATTACCATCATTATTATTGTCATCATAATTACCATCATTATTATTGTCATCATAATTACCATCATTATTATTGTCATCATAATTACCATCATTATTATTGTCATCATAATTACCATCATTATTATTGTCATCATAATTACCATCATTATTATTGTCATCATAATTACCATCATTATTATTGTCATCATAATTACCATCATTATTATTGTCATCATAATAACCATCATTATTATTGTCATCATAATTACCATCATTATTATTGTCATCATAATTACCATCATTATTATTGTCATCATAATTACCATCATTATTATTGTCATCATAATTACCATCATTATTATTGTCATCATAATTACCATCATTATTATTGTCATCATAATTACCATCATTATTATTGTCATCATAATTACCATCATTATTATTGTCATCATAATTACCATCATTATTATTGTCATCATAATTACCATCATTATTATTGTCATCATAATTACCATCATTATTATTGTCATCATAATTACCATCATTATTATTGTCATCATAATTACCATCATTATTATTGTCATCATAATTACCATCATTATTATTGTCATCATAATTACCATCATTATTATTGTCATCATAATTACCATCATTATTATTGTCATCATAATTACCATCATTATTATTGTCATCATAATTACCATCATTATTATTGTCATCTTCCAATCTCCTGACCCCCCTCCCCCTCTTCCAATCTCCTGACCCCCCTCTCCCCTCTTCCAATCTCCTGAGCCCCCCCTCCCCCTCTTCCAATCTCCTTTCCCAATCCTCAAACTCCCGCTGTTAATCCGAACTGACGAATCCATTACGACTTTCTTGGAGCGGACGTTGATTGCGTGTCTGTTGGAGTGAAGGTTGACTGTTGTTGGCCCTCCCTTCCTCCGTGATTAGGCGGTCGGATTGGCGAATCTTTCTCCGTCATTTGGTTGTGATTGGGTAGTTGAATTGGTGGTGTTGGCGGATTGGCGAATCTTTCTCCGACATTTGGTTGTGGTTGGGTAATCGAATTGGTGGTGTTGGCGGATTGGCGAGTCTTTCTCCGACATTTGGCTGTGATTGGGTAGTCGAATTGGTATTTGTAGTGGCGGATTGGCGAGTCGTTCATAATTAACTAACTGAATTGGCGTTTCATGCCTGGATTGGCATTTAATAAGCTAATTATCAAACCGCCTTCCGTGATTGGGTAGTCGAATTAGCATTTAACAGCCAAACGAGCGAGTCCTCCTCCCTGACTAGCTAATCGGATTAGAGTTTAACAGGCTTATTGTCGAGTCCATAGGTCTGTTCACACGCAATAAAAGACAAACAGAAGAAGGATGATCGTTTGAGTCCACCTGCTTTTATGACCTGCTTTGAAGGACCATCTAGTGTGACGGGGATGGTCCTTGGGGATCCAGAGAGTTTGAGGGTGAGGGAGCATGTCGAATTAAGGGGGGGGGGTTGAGTGTGGTTCGTGGTAATGGCTAGATAGATAGATAGATATACGTGTTTTGTTTAGTGAAGAAAAAAAATTGGGAAGAATTCGTGGTAATGGCTAGATAGATATACGTGTTTAGTTTAGTGAGGGAAGAAAAATTGTGGTAATGGCTAGATTGATAGTTAGATATACGTGTTTAGTTTAGTGAGGGAAGAATTCGTGTGGTTAAGAGGTAGAGAAGTTAGATCAGTGCACGTGGTAAATCATTATAAAATAGTGTAGTTAGAGATGAATAGATTGAATATTTGTATATGTTAGATTAGTATCTAAATGTTAATGGGGTTATGAATAGAAAATTAGAAAAGTTGCATTTGTTTAAAGGTGTTTGATCTAATGTATATAGGTTCGTCCGGTTGTGAATAAATGAAATAGGAATATTATATAAACGCATTTTTGCTTTCATCTCAAGTGGGCGAGAAGAGGTATCTGGATGTTGTAATACGATGTCTAATTTCATCTCGCTTGCAAAGACTTTCATTCTCTTACATCCTTTCTTTTTCTATTTATTTTTATCATCTCTCTAATTCACTTCTTATTTTCAACTTTCTCTCCACGTGGGTCGCTTATTTTGCCGACTTTCCTTTTCCTTTTTCTCTCTATCTTCTCTCTCTCTCTCTCTCTCTCTCTCTCTCTCTCTCTCTCTCTCTCTCTCTCTCTCTCATTCGTTCCAGATGCTTTTCCTTTTTATATGACCGCTTTCTCGCTCGTTCTTTCGTCCTTGTATTATTTTTCGTTTAAAACAAATTCCCACCTATTCCATTTTTTATCTTACTACTTTTTCATATTCACATAATCTCCCTCGTTCTATCGTCCTTGTATTCTTTCTTCCTTTTAAATAATTCCTGTCTATTCCTTTTTTATCTTACTCCTTTTTTATCCATATTTTCTCCATCGCATATTACTTTCCTCTCACTTTCTTCCCCTCGTCTCCCTCGCCCTTTCACCTTCCCCTTCTGTCATGGCGACCTCTTTCACCCCTCTGATGCTCTCCGGTCCCGCCCGCATCCTCTCTCCTTCGCCTTCGTCGTAATTACGTCCGCCGTTGATGCCTTCGGGTGCGTCTGCCGCGACCTGCAAGGACGACCAGGTGGGGTGTCGGGAGATCATGTCGTGGTTGTTTTCGTCCTGCTGTAGGCTACTGTTGTTGTTCGTGGCGGTGGTTGGTGGTTGTGGTGATGTATTGCGTCGTCTTTTTTCCCCCTCAGTATTAGTCTGACAGTATTTAAGTTTATCTATTTGTATCTATCACTCTCTAGGGTTAGAATATTATTATCTGTGTGTAAAATATTACCATCTATGTTTATAAATGGTGTCTACAACCTCGTTTCTCATTCTTCATCCTCCCTCCTTCAATTTTGGCGCGAAAACGGCCAGCGAGATTTTCCGAGATTTTACGAGATGCGACGACGAGTCTTCTTGAAGAGAAGAACCGACGACTTATTCGTTTACGATGCCGGAAAAAGTGAAGGTGTCAGACTTCCCTGTCCTTCGGAATCTATTGCCCCTTCCATTCGCGGCACTTGGCACCAGCACCGGAAAACAGGAGAGCCGTAATGTTCCCCGGATGGCGATCACGTCTCGTGGATGTCATCACCGCCATTAAACATCTTCATCTCCGCG
>NW_028234426.1:7383125-7410625 GCF_977035675.1 Penaeus japonicus | reverse complement strand
GTCGGTACGAAGAAGAGGCTAAGGATGAGTCGGTACCTTTTCCTTCCAGCGTAACGAACTTCTCAGGATGGTCTCGAAGACGTTACGAAATCTTGGCCCTCCTTGTGAACCGAGGAAGGAAAGAGGAGAGGGAAAAATGAGAGAAGGAAGGAAGGAAAGGATGAGGAAGATGAGGAGTGGGAGAGTGAGAAAAAGAGAATGAGAGATGAGGAATGGAGAACAAAGGGATGAAGAATAGGAGAAAAGGGGGATGGAATGTGAGAGAGGGAAGAGGAAGAGAGAAGAGAGAAAAGGTAATAGGATTGGATGAAGGATTATGCCTTAATTCCCCTATCGGATTAAGATGACCCTCAGATCGTTGGGTTATTGTTTGAGAAGAAAAAAATATATATCGTTATTTTTTTTTCTTCTTTAATCGATCAACCGCTTCGTTAATAAGATGCAAATCTCCATCTTAATTTGAGGCCCTCAGACACCGTAATATATCTCAATCTATTAATCTATCTAAATTTGGTATACGATGCTAGACAAGTACCACGGTCATGATAACACTCTCGGATCACCGCCACGGTTGATCTCACCGTAGATCATAAGGTGTTCATAACGTCACGGGGGATTAAAATAACATTTAAAAATATCCCACGGAACCACACACATTCCGACCATAGCTCTCTCTCGCCATTAAAAGAGAAATGTAAATAGTGTTATCACATATTAATGGAATAATGATAGCCTTCTCTCCGCTGTCTCCTCGCCGTGACCCGCAAACGGCGCATCCTGCTTGGCTCCAGGAAATTACCTTCTTCATTAGACACAGACATTGAGCACCGCTGATGGCCGAGGCGGAAGAGAGGGGGAGGAGGGGGGTTGAGGGGTTGGGGGGTAGTGGAAGGGAGGGGGACGGGGAGTAGGTCGTGTCACGGGATGGGACGTAAAGGGGGGAAGGGACTGGGCTGGGTGGGAGGGGGAGGAGGTGAGGGAGGGGAAAGGGAGAGGGAGAGGTGGTGGGCGGGAGGGGGCGGGCTCAGGTCATGTCAGGGGGGTGTGGGGGGGTAGGGAGGGAGTGGGGGGGGTTGGTGGTATGTCACGGGTGTAATAACGGAGGCATGTGATGAGAAGCCATGGTATGTAACGGATGGCGTTACTATGTATACATACTCACACACAAATACTTACGTACGTACACACGCACACACACAAACAAAGAAACAGACACAGTTGCACACAGATTAACAGACAAACAAACACACACATACACACACACTTACAATAAACTAGAATACATTAGGCAAATAAAGGAGGTCAAAAAGAAAGGAACAGAGAGAAGACGTAGCAGTGCAGTGACGAAGAGGGGGGTGGAGTGGGGGAAGAAAGAGGGGGTGATGGAGAGGGAAGAGAGAAGGAGGAGGGTGAGATAGAGAAAAAGGTGTGATGATTGTGGGAGAGAGAGAGAAGGAGAAGAATACAGGGGAAGAGAGAGCAGAAGGCGGAGAGAGAAAGAGAGAGCAGGAGGCGGAGAGAGAGAAAAAAAAAGAGATAGAGTGGTGGAGGGGGAGGTAAGAGAGAAGGAGGGGGAGGGGGGAGGGAAGGGAGGGGGAGGCGAGAGGATGTCGAGGATAGGACAGCACCGGAGGGTCGATCCTGCACGCGGGGGAGAAGTGGGTCGAGTTCGCAGCTGGAATGCGTTCGAGAGCGATCGTGAAAGAGAGAGAAGGGGGAGAGGGAGAGGTGGAGAATAGGAGAGAGAGAGAGAGAGAGAGAGAGAGAGAGAAGTTGGAGAGGGAGGGAGAGGGGAAAAAGAGGCACAGAGACAGAGAGATATTCATAATGATAAAAAAAAAATCAAAGTGAGAAAACAAGAGTAGCTCAAGCAATCAAAGAACACCAACAAAGACAAAGAAACCAAGAAAACTAATAAAACAAAAACAAAAAAACGTAAAAAAAACAGATAGCCAGCCAAAGGGGTACAGATCCCCCACCCCATCCACCCCTGAGCCTCACCACCATCAAAAGGAAAATTCTCACGGTTTTCACAAGCATCAGTGAAAGAGAGAGAGAGAGAGAGAGAGAGAGAGAGAGAGAGAGAGAGAGAGAGAGAGAGAGAGAGAGAGATCGACACACTTAGATAAATACACTCTAGATGTTTCTTATCTCGACTGGAAAACTAGCGAGTTGATAAGCTGCCTGGGAAAATCGGGAGAACAGATGAGCTGATAACCTACCGAGAGGAAATACAACAATAAATGTAATCAGCTGTTTGTATGTCGTGAACAAGATGAAGAATATATATATATATATATTAGATTTGTTTCTTTTGTTTATGTTTTACGAAGATGCGTTGGTATAAATTATGATTTGTGCTAGTTGTTTTTAATATGATTTACATAATTGAATGCTGATTAGTGCTTCGATCTGGTATCATTGGAATTTGATACCAACGACGGTGTTTCGGTCGACATGTCCATCAATATTTGTTTTTCTATTTGTTTTATATTATCTGATTTACATCATGAAATGTTAATGTCTCGATCTGGTATCACACTATGTTGATACCAGCAAAGGGCGTGGTCGAGAGAGGAAGGTTAATATTGAGAGGAAGTGCTATATTGCACGAAGGCTAAAAATGATTATGGTTATCTTCATCTTATCTGATGAATCTGTGTCAGAGTGCACATTAAGGCTTGTGTGATGAATGGTTATTGAACAAATAGTTTGAACACTGTGCCCCCCCTCCATTTCGATTTCTTTTTTTAATCTCTCTTTGTCTCTTTCTTCTCTCTTTCTCTCTCTCTCTCTCTCTCTCTCTCTCTCTCTCTCTCTCTCTCTCTCTCTCTCTCTCTCTCCCTTTCTCTCTCTCTCTCGCTCTCTCTCGCTCTCTCACTCCCCCCTCTTTTATTCATCCATCTTCCCCTCCCTCCCTCCACCCTCTCCCTCCCCCTCTCTCTTTCTCTCAAACAAGGTCGAGAGAAAGATACCAATAAACGGACATGAAGCAAGATATGTCGAGACTCAATGACCGACTTTGCCTCCACCAATTATGCAAGCGCAAGAGAATGCGTGCGTGTATGAATACGCGTGTTTGTGTGTATGTTTGTATGTGTGTGTGTGGGGGGGGGTGTATGGTTGTATGTTCGTACGTATGTATGTATGTATAGGCATATATGTCTGTATGTATAGGCATGATTGTATGTGTACATGCACAGGCATATATGATTGTATATATGTATAGGCATATGTATGTATGTATAGGCATAAATGATAATATGTATACATGTATAGGCATATATGTTTGTGTGTATGTATGTATAGGCACATATGATATTATGTATAGATGTATAGGCATATGTGTATTTATTTATGTATGTATAGACTTATATATATGCATGTAAGTATGTATAGGCATCTATGATATTATGTATACATGTATAGGCATATATGTTTTTAAGTATGTATGCTTTTAATAGCGTTCAAATGCAAATCAATGTCTCTACCGGTTCCTTATGTCAAGATGGGACAGGATGACAGCTCGTAAGGCGAACAAGGAAAACACGTAACTTAATAACTTAATAGCGCTGTACTACTACAATTACTCCTGGGCTTTTATGCAAATTAGAATAAGCTCGCCGTCAATAGGCCTGCCCGCCATACACTCACTCGTATGCCTGAGGCTCAATACGTCTCTTCCGATTGAAAATATTAATTTTCTTCATTTTTGGGACCTTTATGTTATTCATTTTTTACCAATGATGAATATTAATATAAAAAGAGAGTAGTGTCATGATGTGTTTACGTGAAAAAAAAATGCGTCCGTTTCCCCCCTTTCGTGTGGGAATAACATGAAAACGCAACCGAGGTCCTGGCAAAATATACGTTACGCAGCAACCAAAAGCGATCAGTAACTCCTCTTTCTTGGTTGATGGATCACCTTATTCCCCCCCTCCCCTCCCTCTCCTCCTCCTCCTTCTTCTCCTCCTTCTCCTCCTCCTCCTCCCTTCCACCGTACCCCCGTAACCCTCCCCCTCCCCCCACTCCTCTGCGGCGTCTCTTATGTTGCGTCTCGGGTCCATCTTGGCCGAGATTGTCGTACCTTCCGCCAGTGTTATAGTACCGACATCTTTTGTTATCGCACATTTCTCTTTCCTTCTGGCTTTTGTCCGCTCTTCTTGCGTGCGCTTTGTCGGCCTTTTGCCTTCCTACCTGCTTCTGTGCCTTTACTCTTCTTCCACCTTGCCTCCCAACCTGCCCGCTTGGGTATTCTTTGCCTTTTACCTCTGTTCTCCATGTGATTTTTTTTTCCATGGTTATACCTCAACAAAAGCGTTTTCCATTGTCCCTTTGAGGAATAACTTAGTCTTCGCTGTCCATTAGGGGAAAAAAAGAGATCCCATCACTTTGTATCTCCATTTTCATAATCATTACATGTGTATCTTCAGCTCCAATGCCTTTCATTTTCTCTATTACTTGCCCTCCCTCCCTCCCTCCTCCTCCCCTCCCCCCAATCTCTTCCTATCACATTCACAACATCGTCGTTAATCTCGGCGCCGATTCCAGCATCCCTCTTCTTCTCTCTCTCTCTCTCTCTCTCTCTCTCTCTCTCTCTCTCTCTCTCTCTCTCTCTCCCCCCTCTCTCTCCCCTCTCTCTCCCTCTCTCTCCTCTCTCTCTCTCTCTCTCTCTCTCTCTCTCTCTCTCTCTCTCTCTCTCTCTCTCTCTCTCTCTCTCTCTCTCTCTCTCTCATTCTCCATCCACTCGCATCCTGTTCGCGGAGATTTTAGAAAGCTAAGATGCTCTGACGCAACAGCCAGAGGAAGGAAGCAGCCTCGTAATCGCCTTGCACGGAACCCACGCTGGCAATAGTGTAAACAAACCCGAGAGCTTCGGCGTCCTTCCCTAACACGCTAGAGGTTTCCCGTCTCCGCTACGCCGCGCCATCCGCTCTCGGGGCTTCCACTTTCGCCACGTCTTGGCTTCTTTTCTTTTCTTTTTAATATCCACTCCACTACGATCCACTTTAGTCCGTCGTAGTCTTTAACTTCTCCCGCTCCTCTTTGTATCTGTTTCTGTTTCGTTTTTACCTTTTTTTTAAACTTATTTAAGTTGTCTCATTCTCCGTTGATACCAAAGAGTATAGTTCCTTTTTTTTTAGCCTATTTAAGTTGTCTCATTCTCTGTTTATATAAAAAAGTATAGTTCCTTTTATACCTATTTAAGTTGTCTCATTCCTTGTTTTAAGTTGTCTAGTTCCTTCGAGTTTGAACAGTATACTTAAAGCTCATTCAGTCCCTTCATATTGTTTTAGCGCCAAAACTACCGTGTCGGTATTTTGAAACTGGCGCTTCTTTTTTAACGTTCATTTTCTCTCGCATTGTTGCTCGGTAATGTTAGGAGAAAATGGCTCTTAGCGAAATAATGAAAATGACAACGTTGTCTTATTAGCTGCGTCTTAGAAGGTCACTGGAAGATTTCGCGGTCGGAAAGGCGCCTTGTGTCTTTCTCTCTTTCTCTTTCTCGCTCTCTTTCTTTTCCGTCTCTCTCACCCTCATTCTCCGTTCGACAATGAACTTTGGATGTGACCGTTATGTTTAACAGTGCCGGATAACATAATGGCGCTCTCTGCCACCCCAACCTTCTCTCTTAAATACCAACATCGAGGTGATTATGCATCCCGCACTGTTATACGACATCAAGACATAGATTGATAACGTAATACGGTGTTCTCCAAATCGTAAAATCATAAACTCGAACCACTTCACGACATCAAAACACAGAATAAAAAGGCATAACTACGAGAAAAGGCGTTTTTTTTTTCTTTCTTTTTAGGAGACGCAAGATCACGCAGTAGTCTTCTAATGCTACGTCACAGCGTGAGTCCCATTAGGCGCGCATTATGCATTATACATCATTATACACGGAGCCTCTCTATTAAGATTCCTGCTTCGTCGTGGCTTATGATGGCACCTGAACTTACATGACCTCGAGTACACGCACTCATAAGGTAGTCATTTGATCACAAAGCCTTCGACAAAAAGCCTTTATGATAGGGTATAGCGCTATAATCTCCTTCAGGTACGAAAGGTCAGGAAGCAATGCCTTATGAATGGCAGTGCAGGAAGTTAAAGACGGGCGATGGATTTTGCTTCGTGAAAGTGCGTAATTGATCTAATTATAAGATTTATTTGTTCTTTTTCTAATATTAAGTCATGGATGGATTAAAAGACATTCACAACTATAAACTCAAAGAAGCTCAATTAAAGTTAAAAAAAAACATAAAATTTCTCTGTATTTCTTTCCTTATCTACTCGAAACGATTTATCTTTTTCTAAAACAACATGAGAGAAGACGTTACAGATGTCCATCTAAGCCTCCACTTCATCTTTTGTGAGGCAGAGGACTGGGTAAATGAGCTACATTAAAAGGTAACAAGAGGTTAGCTTTGTTTAGTGGAACCCCTGGGAAGCGAAGACCTTGTCGCCGCCCACAATATGGAAGGCCCCTTTAGCTCCCCTGCCTTAGTTCCCCTGCCTTAGCTCCCCTTTCTTAGCTACCCTGCCTCTTGCGTTCTCTACTCTTTGGTCTCTTCCCTCCTTTAGGTTCTTCGTAGGTTTCTTCCCTTAGGTTTCTTCCCCCATTTTTTTTCCTTGGGTCGTCCTCCCTTAGATTATCCTACCTTTAATTCTTCTCCCTTTGATTCTCCTCCCTTAAGTTTTCCTCCCTTAGTCTCCTCTCCCCCGTACCCACTGCCCCAACCCTGCCGAGTCCTGTGGCCGCCTTTAGCCCCTTATTGTTGTGGTCTGTTGGTCTTGGGGCTTCGGCAACCACGCAGGAAGTTCTATAGGTCGTCGTCGGGGTGCGGTGGTCGCGAGATCTTTGAGATGGGCGGGGTGGAGGGCTGGGGGAAGAGGTGGGGGGGAAGGAGTGGAGGTGAGGGGGCTTCAGAAGACTCGACGAAAGCTCATACGGATCTGTCGCTTTTGCTGATTTTAAAGTCTCGGCGGAGGGAGTCCCTATTAGTCTCGACTCTCCCTGGAATCCCGAGCTCCTTCCTCCGAGGAATCTCTCGACGTCGGTCAGTCAACCCCGCTGCATCTTACGCAAAGGGAGATCGTGATCGCCTCTCGGTCAGGAGTCTCATCAGGAGTCTTGTCATCCATCATCGACCGCGAGTAAACGTACACGATTGAAGCGTGACCGAGGCTTTTCGATGATCACGGGGTTGCTGAGCGGAAAACACATTCACTTGTAACGCTTTTGGTATTTCTCGTGTTCGACAGTAGCTGTTTTTTTTTTTTTTTTTTTTTTTTTAACAGCGAGATAGAGAGAGAGAGAGAGAGAGAGAGAGAGAGAGAGAGAGAGAAAGAAAGAAAGAGAAAGGGAGGGGGGGGGAGGGAGGGGGAGTGGGAGAGGGAGAGGGAGATGGAGAAAGGGAGGGAGAGGAATAGGGAGAAGGAGAGGCAGAGGGAGGTAGGGAGAGAGAGAGAAAGAGAGGGAAAAACGGAATATATCGTTCATATAATGAATAATACATACCAGTTCCATATGTGGCTTGTTTCTTGAGTTCATAGCCCCAAGATTCATATCCATTTATAATGCTCATGAAGTTCGTCATGGACTGACCACCTTTTTTTTTATTTTTCTTGCTTTTAAACAAATTTCCCAATTAACATGGAAATAAGTGATCTTTCCTCTATTATCTGACCGAGAAATGTCCCAAAACCATAAATCCTCAACAAGGAAGGGGATTTGGGCGGTGCTGAGCGGCCCAAACGCAAATTAACAAGGGCCTGTGAGGAAGAACGCCCGCGTGACAAACTTAGGTAAGATTTGTAAATGTAACAAGGTTCTAGTGTAAACTTTCCTTTCCTCTACCACCTCGCTCTTCCACCCACCCCCCACCCCCCTTTCCCCCTCCTCCTCTCCCTTACTTCCCACCTTACACCTTCCCTTCACCTTTTCTACCCTCTACCCCTCCCCAACTCCCCATACCCCTACCCAAATCCCGTCCTGTCTACACAACGCACTTGAATCCCTCCCCGCCCCACCCACCCCAATCCACCGCCACCCCTACCCCTGCCCCCCTCCTTCTCCCTCTCCTAACATTCTATTTTCCCTTCATTCCCTCTCTCACCTCTTCTTTCACCTCTCCCCCTTCCCCTCTTTCCTCTTCTTTCACCCTTCTCTTCTCATTCCTCCCTTTCCTCCTTCCTCCTTTTCCTCTCCTCCCTCTCACCTATCAGTGTCTCCTACCCTCCACCTCCCTCCTCCCTAATTCCCTTTCTCCTCATCTCCACCTCCTTCCCTCCCTCCCTCCCTCCCTTCCTCCCTCCCTCCCCCCATTCCTCTCACCTACTCTCTCCCCCTACACCCCACCCACACCCCATTCACCCCCTCCACTCCCACCCCCGTTTCGTGAGGGGACCAATTCCCTTCACTCACGTATAAACATCCTACTTATTACCCCACAAGGCAACGCTGGTCTCCATCTCTCTTTAATTATCTTCAGTATCCGTTCTTCCTCGTTTTCACACCCGCTGCCCTTGCTTGAAGTGATTGGTGTCTGTCTGTCTGTCTGTCTGTCTCTTTGCTTTCTCCTTTCGTATTTTCTCATGTCTATTTATTTCGTTGTATCTCTTCTTCTTTGCCTTTCTCTCTTTTTTCTCGTTCTCTCTTTCTCTTTCTCTCTTTCTCGTTCTCTCTCTCTCTCTCTCTTTCTCTTTCTCTCTTTCTCGTTCTCTCACTTCTCTCTCTCACTCTCTCTCATTCAATTTCTCACTCTTTCTCTCCTTTCTCCTTTCCTGTCCCTTCCTCCATCTCTGTCTATCAGTCCATTCATCTGTCTATCCATCCTCTCGCATGTCAGTTGAAGTGTGTTTAAGAGATCGTCAATCTTCTTTCAGTTTATCCTGAAAAGTGATCATCCGAGCTACCACTTATCCTCGCTATGCCCACCTCCTCCTCCTCCTCCGTCATACTTCAGACCTCTCTCTCTCTCTTTCTCTCTCTCTCTCTAACTATCTATCTATCTATCTCTGTCTCTCTGTCTCTGTCTCTCTCTCTCTTTCTCTCTCTTTCTCTCTCTCTATCTACCTATCTATCTTTCTATCTTTCTCTCTCTCTCTCTCTCTCTCTCTCTCTCTCTCTCTCTCTCTCTCTCTCTCTCTCTCTCTCTCTCTCTCTCTCTCTCTCTCTCTCTCTCTCTCTCTCTCTCTCTCTCTCTCTCTCTCTCTCTCTCTCTCTCTCTCTCTCTCTCTCTCTCTCTCTTTCCTCTCTCTCTCTCTCTCTCTCTCTCTCTGTCTCTCTCTCTCTCTCTCTCCTCTCTCTCTCTTTCTCTCTTTCTCTCTTTTTTCCTCTACAGATTGTTATTGACGTTTTTTTCTCTTCGAATATAACAGTCAATCAATCAATCAATCATAAGTGGTTTATTGCTACTTGAAATATTTTTGTATCTTCGATTTTATTTTTTCTATTTAGAAAAAAAAACAAATTCTTGATATTTAGTCACAAAGGGCATCCTACACACATACACACACGCACACACACACACACACACACACACACACACACACACACACACACACATATATATATATATATATATATATATATATATATATATATATATATATATATATAACAATACACCTTATTGTATACATCAACACAAAACTAAATCTTCATAGATCTAAAAATAGAAAACATACAATAACCAAACAGAACAACACACAAAGAGATAAAAGAATAACCCAATTAAGCCATAAAACCAAAAGACAAATAGATAACAGATAAACGAGAGATCGAACAAAGACCAAATACCAAGCGATATCCAACACGATGAGAGAACCCAGAAGGGAATTGCGTAGGACAGGAAGGATCAGAATACGAGAGGGAGGGAAGGGAGGGAGGAGGGTGGGAAGGGAGGAGGGAGGGAGGCAGGGAAGGAGGGAGTAAGGTAGGAGGGAGGGAAGGGAGGAGGGAAAGAGGATAGGAGGGAGGGAAGGAGGAGGGAGGGAGGGAAGGAGAGGAAGAGGATAGGAGGGAGGGAAGGAGGGGGCGGAGAAAGGGAAGGGAGGAGGGAGGGAGGCAGGGAAGGAGGGAAGGAGGGAAGGGAGGAGAGGATAGGAGGGAGAGAGGGGAAGGAGGGAAAGAGGATAGGGAGGGAGGGAAGGAGAGGAAGAGGATGGGAGGGAGGGAAGGGAAGGAGGGAAAGAAGATAGGAGAAAGGGAGGGAAGGAAGGATGGATGGAGGGAAGGAGTGAGGGGAGAATAAGAAGGGATGAGGAGGGGAGTCGGGGGAAGAGGAAAATGTTGAGAAGGAGGAATAGGAGGGGTAAGGAAAAAAAAACAGGAGGTGGGGGAAAGTGGAATAAGAGAAATGAGAAACAGGGGGAAAGGAAAGGATGAAAGGATCTTGAAACAAGAGGGAAAAAGAGAAAGAAAAAGGGAGAAAGGAAAGAAGGGAGAAGTGGAGGAGAGGTGGAGGGAAGGAGGAAAAGAAGAGAGGTGGATGGAGGGGAAAGGAGCACACCTCATATCCTTATCCTCACCTTTTTTTTTCTTTTTTTTTCGAGGCTTTGAAATTCAACCTAATCGGGATCGCTCGACGGATAGGATTGAGACAAGAGGGGGGAGGGGGAGGGGGAAGGGGGGTCTTTCATGGGGCGATTGGTGACGTTTGCTTTTTTTTTCTTCTTTTTCGGGGTTTTATTTACCTGTCGTTTTCATGTGATCGGTAGGTTTTATTGGTCTCGCTCTTTATTTACTTTTTTTTATATTCCTTTCTGACTCTCTCTCTTTCTTTCTCTCTCTCTCTCTATCTATCTGTGTGTGTGTGTGTGTGTGTGTGTGTGTATGTCTATCTATCTATCTATCTATCTATCTATCTATCTATCTCCCTCCCTCCTCCGCCCTCTCTTTGTCTTCCTCCCTCCCTCCCTCCCTTCCTCCCTCCTTTCCTTCCTCCCAAGCACATAGACCACCACCATCTATCTACCTCCCTCCTCTCCAGCCACATAGACGCCGCAGCAATGCCGAATAAAGCCCACATAGTTTCTTCTTGCCACAAAAACACCTCTAGAGTCTAGTGTGGGAAGATACCAAGCCTGCTCTCCCACCGGTAGCGTGATCACTGCCTAGGGTGCTCCGGCTAGCTCGCTCCTCTGGCTTTAGCTGTTCGTCGCCTCGAGCTATATTTTTAGCGTTGATTTTGCTTTTGAAATGAAAAAAATGTTTTGTGTGTGTGTGTGTGTGTTTTGGGGTGGTGGTGGGGGGGTATTTTTATATTGATTTTTGTTTTTCTTTCTATATGAGTGTTTTTTTTTTCGCTGTCACGTTTCTTCTTTTTATTTCCAAGTGGAATATGTTCTACTGGAATGATTCCCTGGATTATGTTTTTTTTTTATTGTTTTTGAATTTTTCTGTTTATTTATCTCCACCTACATTTCTAATCAACTTCATCTTTATATCTTAATCTTATCGAACGATGCAAATAGATACAAAAGTTGAATATGGTTACTGCCACAACGAACTTTCTTCATACATGTTCATACTAACCCCCTTTAAAGATACAGAGGATGTCAAAATACCCACCAATATAACGTTAAACCCACAATTACAACAACAAAAAAATATAATGACAACAAAAAATAACGCATTTCCTCCCTCCCCCCTCCCCCCTCTCCCCCCCTCCCTCTTCACGTACCCCGGGTTGACCTCGCGTTAGTGTTTGATTGGTAGAGAATGGACGCGGTAGCACCCTCCCCCCCCCCGCCTTTTCTCCCTTCCCCCTCCTCTTCTTCTCTCCTTAGACCCATACCTTCTTACTTCTTTCTTCTCCTCCTCCTCCTCTTCTTCCTCCTCATTCTTCTTTTTTCTTATCATTATTATAATCATTATTAGATTCATAATAATAATTATCATAATAATAATTATTATTATCATAATTACTATTATCATTATCATTCTTCTTCAACCTCCTCCTCCTGTTCCTCCTATTCCTCCTGTCCCCCTAACCTCTCCCTCCTCCTCCTACTCCTCCTCCTCCTCTTCCTCCTCTTCCTTTTTCTCTTTTTCCTCTTTTTTCTCTTTTTCCTCTTTTTTCTCTTTTTCCCCCTTTTCCTCCTCCTCCTCCACCTCTGCCTCCTCCTCCACCTCCTCTTACTCGCCCCCCACCCCCCCATAGGCCCCCCGTGATGTGATGAAGAGCGGTGTAACTTCGTACTTATCTTCGCTTCGGGGGTCCATTGCCTCTCTCCTCTTGTTTAATCTTGATATTTCTCTTGCGGTCGCTGTTATTAGAGCTTTTTTTATGCGTTTACTTTCTCTCTTTCTGTTCTTCTCTTTCTCTGTCTTTTTTTTTTTTTTTTGGGGGGGGGTTGTCTCTGGTTATGGCTCTTTCTCTCTGTTTCTTTCTCTTTCTCTGTGAATCTCTCTTTCTTATCATCCTCCCCCTCTTTCTCCCTCTCTCCTACTCAATGTCTCTTTCTCTCTCTTCTTCTCTCTCTCTTTTCCCCTCTTTCTCCCCTCCCTCCCCCATCATGTTTACCCTTTTCCTCTTTATATCCCTCTTTCCCTCTATCTCTTCCTCTCCCTCTTTCCCTCTTTCCCTCTTCCTCCCCCTCTTCCTCTCCCTCGTTCCCTCTTTCTCTCCCTCTTTCCCTCTTCCTCTTTCTCTCTTCTTCTCCCTCTTTCCCCCCCCCCCCCCCTCGCAGGCCGAGGATCGCTACCTGAAGCGGCATTAAGGTCCCGCCGGATGTATCCAAGGTTGCCGCTGGACCTTTAATACCCCCCCAACCCCCCTACCCCCCTTTCTCGTCCCTCGTCCCTGTTCTCTTACCCTTGCCCCTTCTCACCTTCCTCCTCTATGCTTCCTTTCCTTTTCTTCCCCTCCTCCTCCTGCTCTTTCTTCTTCTTCTCTCTTTTTCTTCTTCTTCTTCTTCTCCTTCTTTTTTTCTTTCTTCCTTCCCGTTCCATTTCTTCCTTTTCCCTCATCTTCCTTTTCTTCTCATCTTAAATTCCTTATGTCTTCTTTTATCTTATTTTTCTTCTTTTTTCTCGTCGCGCCCATCTCCAACTTCTCTTCTATCTCATATTATTCCTCCTTCTCCTTCTCTGTCTCCCATCTCCTTTTTCCCTCCCTATCCCCCTCTTCTCTACTCCCTCCTCTTCTCTACTCCCTCCTCTCCCTCTCCCTGTCTTCCCATTCCCTATCCCCCTCTTCTCTACTCCCTCCTCTCCCTCTCTTCCCTCCCTATCCCCCTCTTCTCTACTCCCTCCCCTCCCTCTCCCTGTCCTCCCATTCCCTCCGGGTGTCTCGGCCTAAGGGTCTGTCCGGGGGAAACTGTTTACAAGAATAAATGACCTATTGTCCAGAAGAGAAACGGACGAATTAATGATTTTTTTCTTTCCTTTTTTTTTTTTTTTGAGTCTGATGTTATTTTATCTTCTTTTTTTTGGGGAGGGAAGATTGATTTTATTTTCATTTATATTTTCTATGTTTCTTGGGAGCATTTCAGTTTTTTGGACGAGTCTTAGTTTACTTTATTTTTTTTTCTTCTTTTTTTTATTTTTTTTATTTTATAGTCTTAGTTTGGTTTACATATTTTTTTGTAGATGTCCTCGAGATCCATCACCTTTCGCGTGTTATTTTACTGTCATGGAATTAATTTTGGTTAATATTGTACATCTTTCAACTGAAACATTAAGCATGAATCACAAAACGTCTTTGCTAAACTGACCATATTAATTCTTGAGGTGTACATAGAAGCTTAGTGGGTTCATTCACTTATCAAAATGGCGTCTACTCCAATAAAACAGTTAAACAAACACCAGCTAATAAACATATATCGTTATATTACCTCTCTCTTATCTACAATCTTATCTATATCTCGATATAACGAACAGGCAAGCAATAAACGCCATTACACCCACGAGAATCAGATCATGGGAACACAGGGCCTCCGCGTCTTCAGATAACCCAGAGCTCTTGAGACTCTGACATATGGACAATAACCCATCACTGCCCAATCTTCTGTTGGCCATTATGACCAATTAGAAGCGAGGAAACACGGGGATCGGGGATGGAGGGGAGGGGGAACTTACCACTAAATGCCCCCATCCTCTAAATTAAACTGTTTACCTCTGGTCAATCGCCAAGGAAGGAAAATGCTTCTTATAATAATCCCGTGAACGCGCGTAGCTACTGAATATCCCGTTTTCTAAAAGGCTTCGTTTTCTGAGAGGGGGGTGGGAAGGGGAGGGGGGTAACTCGAGTAAATTAGCCGATGGGTCAAATTCTGTATGGAAGCAATTGTGCGTGAATTTTCTCTCTCTTTCACTCCCCCAACCCCCCTTTTGTGAGCGCTGGTGATTTACGAATTTAATGGGGAGTGATTCTCTATGGTAGGCGAGGCTAAGGATGGATAATAGTGTTGGTGAACGTAGACTAAATGTTATTCAGGCTGACAGATCGAATACTTTTTGATAGAAAAATAATTCGGTTTAAAATGCGATGTGCCTTTTATTATATTTGATTGATGACGGCAATAATCAGCCCACAGTGTCTCGATTATACCAGATTTTCTCACAAATGAATCCATAAGAGTATGCAAGCGTAATTTTTCTTGAATGCTATACCACTGGAATTTCAGTCTTCTTTTTTTTTTAGATACGCAGCTGCGATATTGCGTATCACATATCAGAAACAATTTTAAAATTCCTTTTAACAAGAATATCAGATAACAAAAGCTTTCTTAGCACCGTGGGAGAAGAAAAAATAAAACTCACAAGATCTAGCAAGGTCGGATCAGGTAGGGAGGGGGAGGAAGGGGGAGAGGTAGGGATAGGTCGACCTCAAGAAAACGGGGAAGGGTGGTAGGTAGGGGGTAGATGGTGGGGGGAAGGGGGTCGACCTCAAGAGCGCGGGGGAGGATGGGTGGGGGGGTAAGGGAAGGAAGTTCACGTTCATAAAAGGGGTTCCCAGGAAGAGGCCGCGTTCAAAAGAGGGATGTGGTGCGTATATTAGCCGAGTTGCGTTCACAATGATAGGAAGGAAAAGGGCGGTTTCATGCTGGGGTGAAAAAAGAGGAGGGGGGGGGAGAAGAGGGAGGTGAGGGTGGCGGGCATTGAAGGAGGATATTTCAGGCGATAAGAATGCGCTCACAAGCAACGCCGATGTCTACGTTCAAGGCGTAAATTTTACGTTCGAACGCGCGCATTTCCTTTCACGCTTGAACGCGCCCGGTAAGCCTTCCCGCCTTTCTTTTCCTTTGGAGTCTTCCTCCCTTTCTCCCTACCTGCTTTCTCCACCCTTTATTTATTTCTTCCTCTTTCTTGACATAGATCTACCATCTTCTACCTCTTTCTCAAACCTTTTCTTCCTTCTACCTCGCTACACTTCAACCCTTAAATTTCACATCAAACTATATTTAATCTTCTCTCTTTCAAAATGTATAAAAAAAATCAATATATAAAATATATCAATGAAAAAACAAAGACAAAATAATAGAAAACAGGAAACGAAAGACAATAATACGAAAAAAAAGACAGAGAGGATGCGCCAGTACGGGAAACAGGAACGGATTAGTAGCGATACAGGAAGAAGGGCGTTTACGAGTACGCTGTTATCACGGCGGAAAAGGGAAGAGGAGGAGGGGGGAAGGAAAGGGAAGAGGAGGAGGGGGGAAGGAAAGGAGAAGAGGATGGGGGAGAGGGGGAGGGAGAAGAGGAGGGGGGAAGGGGAGAGGGAGAGGGAGATGGGAAAAGGATTGAGATGGTGAATGAGGGTGAGGGAGCGGAGGGGGGGGGGAGAGGAAGGAGCAGAGGAGGGGGAGTGAAGATGGACAGCGAGTAGAAAGGATTAGAAGAGGTGGAGGGGGAGATGAGAAGGAAGGAAGGGGGGGGGGTAGGATTATAGGAGCTTTAAAAAGGATGGACAAATAGGTGAAATGAAGTGTGAATGAGGAAAAAACAAGACGAAGGAATGAGAGAGAGAGATAGAAAGAGAGAGAGAGAGAGAGAGAAAGAAAGAGAGAGAGAGAGAGAGAGAGAGAGAGAGAGAATGAAAGAGAGATAGTGATAATGAGAGAGAAAGCAAGAGAGATAGAGAAGTGAGAGAGAAAGAAAGAAAGAGAGAGAATGAAAGAGAGATAGTGATAATGAGAGAGAAAGCGAGAGAAATAGAGAGAGCGAGAGAAAAAGAAAGAGAGAGAGAGAAAGAAAGAGAGAGAGAGAGACGATGACAAACACAGAAATATAACATTTTCCAAGTAAAAGGAAATACAGAGAGACACAGATCTACATAAACAATTCATAAAGGTATGGGAATATGCGGGACAGAGGGAGGGGGGTGATGGGGAGGGGTAGGGGGGTCGTTTAAAAGGGGGAGGGGGGTGTAGTGGTTGATGAGGTTAACCATCAATCAACCGCATTCTTGACGGGTTACGTGGGAAACTAAACTTCAAGTTTAACGTGGGGCATTTTAGAGACTTACATTTCACATTTACCATGTCAGAAATATTTATTTTCCTGTCTTTATTGGCAACGCTATATGGTTCATTATTATTCATTATTGATTTTTTTTCTTTCGTTCCATTTCTCTCTCGTTGTTTTATACATTCGGTAGCAATATAGGGGATAGGAGGGGGAGGGGGGGTACGTACAGGATATTAAAACAAGGGAGTTTAGGTTAACAAAAGGCCCTCTTGTCTCTACGCGAGTTAGGAGAAAAAAATGTCTTTTCATTTTTTTTTTGCGAAGTCATGTGTCTGTGTAATGAGCGCTGGACACCACCTGGTCACCTGCTTCGCCACATCCTCTTCTTCTTCCTCTTCCTTCCACTTATCTTCTTCTTCCTTCCCCTTACTCCTTCTTCCCTTCCTCTTCCTTCCACTTATCCTCTTCTTCCTTCCCCTTACTCCTTCTGCCCTTCTTCTTCCTTCCACTTATCTTCTTCTTCCTTCCCTTACTCCTTCTCCCATTCGTCTTCTTCTTCTTCTTCCTCATCCTATTCTTCCTTCTATGCTCTTCATTCCCGTTTCTCTCTCCTCCTATTCTTCTTCCTCCTCCTCCTCCTTTCTCTGCCTCTTCCTCTTTCCTCCTCCTCCTTCCTCTTCCTCTTTCCTCCTCCTCCTTCCTCTGCCTCTTCCTCCTCTTCCTCTTCCTCCACCACTTCCACCACCACCACCCACTCCACCAAAATCACCACCATGACCCAGTCCAACTCACCCTCCTCCTCGACCACCACCCCCTTCAACCTCCACCTCCTCCTCGACCACCCTGTCCCACACCCCCACCTCCCCCTTCAACCTCCCCCTCCTCCTCGCCCCCCCCCCCCCCCGCACCCTAACCTGACAACCCGATCACCGTCTGTCCTACAATCCTGCGGTCACAACCCTGGGAAAGAGAAGGACGCCACGACACAGCGTAGGATTAGGTGTTGTTTAGGGAAAGTGGGTAGGATGACGTAATTGGTGAGAGTAAGGATGGCAGAGGTAGGAAAATTAGGAGAAAGAGGAGGAGGGGGAACAAGGATTAGGAGGAAGAGAGGGAGAGGGAGGAAGGGAGGGAGGGAGGGAGGGAGGAAGAGAGGGAGGGAGAGAGGGAGGGAGAGAGAGAGAGAGAGAGAGAGAGAGAGAGAGATTGAGAGACTTAGAAAGACAGAGAAAGAGAGAAAGAAAACAGAGAGAACATAAAAGATAGACTCCCAAAAGTAAAGAAGCATTTATGATAATTAGGGAAGTTGAGAGAAAAAAAGTGTCCTTGCAACACTCAGTAAAATACGTGCGGCAAGACAAGGTTACACAATAAATTATCATCGACATCTTTGTGGTGTTAACGTATTCAGAAACTTTATATTCATTATGTGCGTGTTTTATCTATCCTTTGAGTATTTTTTTATTTTCATTTTATCCTACTTTTAAGGTTACCAATGAGAGAGAGCGAGAGACAGAGACAGAGACAGAGACAGACAGACAAACAGACAGAGAGAATAAAGGAAAAGGACAAAGCACAAAATAAATATCAGGAAAAAGAGTAGAAAATTAGCAAGGTAAGAAGGCGTGGACAAGGAGCGCACAGAGAAAGCAAACGGTACCTTAAACACTGGATATTACAGCATATTAAGAAGTACTCAGCGTGTGGTTATCGCCCCTCAAGTGCCCAGCTGATCGGGACGGTTGGTCTGGGCACCTGTTAATTACACCATCATGTGTACCTGCCCAGGTAAATTGTAGAGGGGGGCTTCCCTTCCTCTTCCTTCCACTTATCTTCTTCTTCCTTCCCCTTACTCCTTCTTCCCTTCCTCTTCCTTCCACTTATCTTCTTCTTCCTTCCCCTTACTCCTTCTTCCCTCCTCTTCCTTCCACTTATCTTCTTCTTCCTTCCCCTTACTCCTTCTTCCCTCCTCTTCCTTCCACTTATCTTCTTCTTCCTTCCCCTTACTCCTTCTTCCCTCCTCTTCCTTCCACTTATCTTCTTCTTCCTTCCCCTTACTCCTTCTTCCCTCCTCTTCCTTCCACTTATCTTCTTCTTCCTTCCCCTTACTCCTTCTTCCCTCCTCTTCCTTCCACTTATCTTCTTCTTCCTTCCCCTTACTCCTTCTTCCCTCCTCTTCCTTCCACTTATCTTCTTCTTCCTTCCCCTTACTCCTTCTTCCCTTCCTCTTCCTTCCACTTATCTTCTTCTTCCTTCCCCTTACTCCTTCTTCCCTCCTCTTCCTTCCACTTATCTTCTTCTTCCTTCCCCTTACTCCTTCTTCCCTCCTCTTCCTTCCACTTATCTTCTTCTTCCTTCCCCTTACTCCTTCTTCCCTCCTCTTCCTTCCACTTATCTTCTTCTTCCTTCCCCTTACTCCTTCTTCCCTCCTCTTCCTCCCACTTATCTTCTTCTTCCTTCACCTTACTCCTTCTTCCCTCCTCTTCCTTCCACTTATCTTCTTCTTCCTTCCCCTTACTCCTTCTTCCCTTCCTCTTCCTTCCACTTATCTTCTTCTTCCTTCCCCTTACTCCTTCTTCCCTCCTCTTCCTTCCCCTCATCTTCTTCTTCCTCCCCCTTCCTCCCTCTTCCCTCCTCTTCCTTCCACTTATCTTCTTCTTCCTTCCCCTTACTCCTTCTTCCCTTCCTCTTCCTTCCACTTATCTTCTTCTTCCTTCCCCTTACTCCTTCTTCCCTCCTCTTCCTTCCACTTATCTTCTTCTTCCTTCCCCTTACTCCTTCTTCCCTCCTCTTCCTTCCACTTATCTTCTTCTTCCTTCCCCTTACTCCTTCTTCCCTTCCTCTTCCTTCCACTTATCTTCTTCTTCCTTCCCCTTACTCCTTCTTCCCTCCTCTTCCTTCCACTTATCTTCTTCTTCCTTCCCCTTACTCCTTCTTCCCTCCTCTTCCTTCCACTTATCTTCTTCTTCCTTCCCCTTACTCCTTCTTCCCTCCTCTTCCTTCCACTTATCTTCTTCTTCCTTCCCCTTACTCCTTCTTCCCTTCCTCTTCCTTCCACTTATCTTCTTCTTCCTTCCCCTTACTCCTTCTTCCCTCCTCTTCCTTCCCCTTTTCTTCTTCTTCCTTCCCCTTCCTCCTTCTTCCCTCCTCTTCCTTCCACTTATCTTCTTCTTCCTTCCCCTTACTCCTTCTTCCCTTCCTCTTCCTTCCACTTATCTTCTTCTTCCTTCCCCTTACTCCTTCTTCCCTCCTCTTCCTTCCACTTATCTTCTTCTTCCTTCCCCTTACTCCTTCTTCCCTCCTCTTCCTTCCATTTATCTTCTTCTTCCTTCCCCTTACTCCTTCTTCCCTCCTCTTCCTTCCACTTATCTTCTTCTTCCTTCCCCTTACTCCTTCTTCCCTCCTCTTCCTTCCACTTATCTTCTTCTTCCTTCCCCTTACTCCTTCTTCCCTCCTCTTCCTTCCACTTATCTTCTTCTTCCTTCCCCTTACTCCTTCTTCCCTCCTCTTCCTTCCACTTATCTTCTTCTTCCTTCCCCTTACTCCTTCTTCTTCCTCTTCCTTCCACTTATCTTCTTCTTCCTTCCCCTTACTCCTTCTTCCCTTCCTCTTCCTTCCACTTATCTTCTTCTTCCTTCCCCTTACTCCTTCTTCCCTCCTCTTCCTTCCTCTTCTCTTCTTCTTCCTTCCCCTTCCTCCTTCTTCCCTCCTCTTCCTTCCCCTTCTCTTCTTCTTCCTTCCCCTTACTCCTTCTTCCCTCCTCTTCCTTCCCCTTATCTTCTTCTTCCTTCCCCTTACTCCTTCTTCCCTCCTCTTCCTTCCACTTATCTTCTTCTTCCTTCCCCTTCCTCCTTCTTCCCTCCTCTTCCTTCCACTTATCTTCTTCTTCCTTCCACTTATCTTCTTCTTCCTTCCCCTTACTCCTTCTTCCCTTCCTCTTCCTTCCACTTATCTTCTTCTTCCTTCCCCTTACTCCTTCTTCCCTTCCTCTTCCTTCCACTTATCTTCTTCTTCTCTCCCTTTCTCTCTTCTTGCCGCCTCCTTCTCTTGCCTTCTCTCTCTCTTTCTCCTACCCCCTCCCTACCTCCCTGCCCATCTTCCCTCCTCCCTTTCTCCTCCTCTCCTCCCTCTCTCTCCACCCCCCACCCTCCCTTCCCTCTTCCGAGCACAAGCTAATCGACCCGGCGTGACCTTGGCCTTCAGACATGAGGCGCATGAACGAGTCTCTTGCAGGTCTGAAGGTCATGTTGCCTTAAGTCGAAGTGCAATGGATAGGATTATCAAAGCTGGGCGTTGCAACCTTTCCCTTTGTTGTGCAATGTTTTGAGCCACGAGTCTCTGCGAGTCTTCTTCTCTCTTCTGAATTTCTTCTGAGTCGCCGGTGATCGTAATTACATTTTTTATTTAATCAGGGTCAATATTTCGGTTTAGAAATAACAGTACCCCCCCCATTAAGACCCGTTTTCTTTGTTTAGTCAATTAGCGTTTTCTTTCCCTCATTTTTTTTTTCTTCCTGACATTCTTAACTGATTCTTTTTTTTTGTATTATCGTCATTATTATTTCATTATGTCTCTTCTCCCGAGTAGTCATCAATTACCGAGAAGGAATTCGCGTCATTAAAGTGTATCACCAGAAGGGCATATCGTAGTTACCCCTTCGATCGAGACCTCCCCCCCTACCCCTACCCCTACCCCCCACCCCCTACCCCATCAGAAGGGTGACAGCGGTCGTACCCTCGGGCTATAGAGACAGGGTAGGGGGAGGGGAGGGGGCGAGGTGAGGGGGGATGGCACAGGTGTTTCTGGTCGCCGGAAGAACACCTTTTTGTTAACGAACTTTGCTACTACAGGTGAGAGAGAGAGAGAGAGCGTGCAGGTAAAAGTTTAGTGTGTCAGGTATGGGTATGGGTTCATGTGACTGTGACTTGCTCGGGAAAGAGGTAGGGGAATAAAGCAAGAATAGGGGGAGGTAGCGATAGCAAAGGAGGAGGCGATAGTTCGAGTAATATTTAGCGATTTTTTTTTTCTCACTCTTTTTTTTCTCTCTCTCGCAAGTCATCTTCTCTTCCTTTCCTTTGTTTCTTTGTCTTTCTCCCTCCCTCTCCATCCTCTCTCTCTCTCTCTCTCTCTCTCTCTCTCTCTCTTTCTCCCTCTCTCTCTCTCTCTCTCTCTCTCTCTCTTTCTCCCCCTCTCTCTCTCTCTCCTTCCTTCTCCCTCTCCCTCCCTCCCTCCTTCTCTCCCTCCCTCCCCAAGCCCCCCCAAGTCATTTCCCCCTTTCCCTCCCTCCCTCCCTCCCTCCCTCCCACCCACCCATCTTTCCCAACCCCATCTACTCTCCCACGCAAGGTCAGTATCGTGACCTATCATATAAAGATTTTTTATAAATAAATGAGAGTGATATTTAGGGAGGGGGATAAGGGGGGGTAAAGAGGGGAGCAGAGTGATAATGGGTAGGGGGGGGTGATGCAGGGGAAGGGGAGAGGGGGTCAGAGAGGGTATGGTACACATGATTAGGGGATGGAATAGTGGGAAAGATGGTTCTCTCTCTCTCTCTCTCTATCTATCTATCTATTTATATATCCATTTATCTATCTCTCCTCTCTCTCTCTTTCTCTCTCTCCCTTTCTCAATCTCTCTCTCTCTCTCTCTCTCTCTCTCTCTCTCTCTCTCTCTCTCTCTCTCTCTCTCTCTCTCTCTCTCTCTCTCTCTCTCTCTCTCTCTCTCTCTCTCTCTTTTGTCTCCTACTCCGTGACCTCAGCATTCCTCCGGTGACCCTGTCCTGAGAGCTCTGATTTGAGTGGAATGGGAGGGGGGGAGAAGGGTAGTCAGAGGGGTCAGGAAGTCAGTCTGCGAAAAAGAAAGAGGAAGAAGAAAAGGAGGAGGAGGAGGAGAAGAAGAAAGGGGAATAATAATATGAAGAGAGAATGAGAATGACGAATAAGAAGGGGAAATAAAAAGTAAGAGAGGGGAGGAAAGACAAGAGAAAAGAGATAGTGTTAGTAGAGCAAAGGGGAAAAAGTAAATAAAAAGAATATCAGGAAGAGATATATCTCAAATAAGTAAAAAAGAAATAAATGAAAATAAAAAAGAGAGAGAGAGAGAATGCAATATTAATTAAGAATATAAAAAATAGTGATAATAACAAACACATATCATCGCAAAACATCACACTATATTCATAGCCAATACGTCATCTTCCATGTTAACGATGACTAGCATAACTCCGCCCACGCCCACGGCTTCCCATAAGGCACACAAATATTCCTCTGCCGATCTTTCTCTAAGGATTTCGCTGAGTATCGGACGGAAGAGATATATACAGAAAAGGTGACCACAATATATTGATAAAGGGTCTGGTTTTTGCTTCTTGGCAGCGGTGGTCATAAAAGGCCTTCTTTTGAGTGATTGCATTTGCATTTTGTTGCATTGGTTTCCCTTAGGTGTGTTTTTTTTTTGTCTTTCTCGGATTGGGTTTTGGGTGCGTCGATTTTTTTTTTTTACGGTCTGTGTGCCTTTCGAATGTTTTTTTCATAGTTTTAAATACGGCTTTTAATAAAAACGTCTTGTGTGCGTCGTTCAAACGTTTACACAGCATTGATTACTCGTAATAAAACGTTTCAATGGTCTTTTGTATGATTTTCGAACGTTTTTCTTAACACCCTCCCCCCCTCTCCCCCCCCTCAAGAAAAAAGACGAAGCGACGTAAATACGTACGTGGCGTAGAACTCTTCAAATAAAATGCAGGTATGCTTGGAGCCGACATCATGAATATTGTATTGTGGTTTCCGGTGAAGTGTTTTGCGGCGTTGTGGAGCCGGTCTTTGGTGCGGGAGGAGGGGGTAGGGGGTGGGGAGAGGGGAGGAGGGGGTGGGGAGAGGGAAGTAGGAGGGGGTGGGGAGTAGGGAGGAGAGGTGGACGGGATGGGGTGGAAGAGAGAGGGGAGAGGGGAGAGGGGAGAGGAGGGGGGTAGCGTTGCATGGCTTAACCTTCAAGAACCTCGCAGCTGGGACGTGTATAGCTCCGGGGCCCACGAGATAGGGAGGGGGAGAGGGAGGGGGAGGGTGGGAGGGGGAGAGGGAGGGGGAAGGGGGGAGGGCCGGAGTGGATGCAGCCAGCTGAGTTTTCCTCTCTTCCTTCCTGGACTCTTGGCTAGCCGCGGTTATCCCATAATCACAAGTCTCGTTTTTTTTTTCTCCACCATTCTGTCCGTTTTTAAAAAGTCGTCTCGTTTTTAAACTCATTTAGTGAAGTTTCTTTGCCGAAGTAAAAGACTTCTATAAGGTTCTCTTTTCCCTTGACATTTTCCTATCATAAGAGGAATTCATTTAATCATCAATCAAAGCGGATATGAAGCAACAGAATCTTTAATCTGAAATTATCTCTTCTCTTTATCTCCGCCTCTGCAAGGTCGACTTTGCATGATTGTGTCCAGTGATTCCTTTGCGTCTGTCTGCAGAGGGGGGTGGGGGGGGGCAAGGACGATGGCTGATGGAGGGAGGGAAGGGGGGAAGGTGAGCGGAAGAATGAATAAAAGAGAGGGAGGGGGGAGAAGGGATGAGAGGAAGGGGAAGAAGAGGGAATATGGGAGAGGGAGGAAGAAGAAAAGGGGATGGAGGTAGAAGAAGGGGAAGGAATAGAGGGATAAGGAGGAGGGAAGAGAAGTGAGGAGGAGGGATAAAGAATAAAAGGGAGGGAGGGGAAGGAAGGAAAACCAAAGAAGAGAGAGAAGGAGGAAGAGATAATGGGGAAAAGGGAGAAAAGGAGATAGAGAGGGAATTCCTAATCACAACGATACTAAGACTCGGTGAATCATCTAAGAATCCCAAGAAACTTATCGAGCAAGATCCAGATTTCACGACTCCGGAATTTCCTGCGCGGTGGTGTCTTGTGGTGTCGTGAGGGTACGTGTCTTAATGGCTGGGAATATAGGAGTTCTTTCGGATATCGTCATCCGGTCTTGGGTGTCTATTCAACTTCCATCCTGCGAGTGGCTCCTTGCCGCCAATTTCTTCGCTTCTTGCAATTTTGCGGCTGTTCTTACTTCTTCTTTTTTTATTGCGTCTCTCTTGTTTTGTCTTTTTTTTTTGGGGGGGGGGAGCGTTGCTTTTCTCTTTGCCTCTGTCTTTCTTTTTTTTACTCTCGCGATATCGTTTTCCTTCTCTCTTTCTCTTTCTCTCTCTCTCTTTGAGTGCTAGATCGCCGTCTCTCATCCTTCGCTTTTCCACTTTTTTTAGTCCCACTCTTCCCCCCTCCATCCCCCCTTTTTACACCTCAACTCGAGTGGCCCCTTCGCCCCTCACCCTTCCCCCACCCCACCCCACCCCACCCACTCACACCCCACCCAACCGAATATGACTTCCTCCCCTGGACACATAAACTACCCTCCACCCCCATCCCCTGTTCCCCAACCTCCCCTCCCTAAGCCCCGCCCCCACTCCCCCACTCCCGCTTCCCCTCCCTGACCATTCGTGCCCACACCCTAAAAATCTCCTTTGCTGGAGCCTGTGCCAATCTAGCTCTGCCTTGCAGGGCCTTACCTGGTACCCCCCTGTTCTCACTCCCCTTCCCCCCTCCCTCCTCCTCCCCTCCCTCCTATTACCTGTCTTTTGGGCTTCTTAATTTCCCCTCCTGTCGGTCATCCGGCTGTTTGCTAGACTTCTCTGAAAAGGATTTGTGAATCATAAAGTCTTTAGGGTTTTCGTTGTGTGTCTACCTTTACTGTCTCTGTCTCTCTCGCTCTTGCTCTCTCTCTCTCTCTCTCTCTCTATCTCTCTATCTCTCTATCTATCTATCTATCTCTATTTATCTCTATCTCTGTCTATCTCTATTTATTTATCTCTATCTATCTACATCTCTATCTATCTATCTTTAGTTCTATCTATCTCTATCTCCTCAACTTCATCTCCTTCTATCTCTCCCTTCCCTCCCTTCCCTCCCTCCCTCCCTTCCATATCCCCCTCCCCCTCCTTCACTCTTTCCCTCCCCCCCCCTCGATCTTTCCCTCTCCTCCTCTTACCCTCGAGTTCAACGTCACACGCTTAGCCTTCTCATTCCTAACATAAAGTGGGAATACAATGGAAAGCATCTTTACGAGGCAGTCGAATGCGGAGAGAAAAATGCTAATCCTGGCTTTATGCTGAGTGCGTGCTGACCTTCCGGCTTGATGTGTCTCCCTCGTGACCTTGGTCCATCATGTCCAGTTGACCTTGGAGCTGAAGGGCTTGTTTTCTGCGGTGGTTTATGGTGACACTCTCAAGAGGAGGCTTACGAAAATGTTTACGTTGAGGTCATAATGTTTTGAGGTATGAGCTATAAATGGTTGTCTTCGCTTTCTGTCTGTTTGTTGGTCTCTTTCTCTCTTTCTCTTTCTCCTTTTCTTTCTCTCTCTCTCTCTCTCTCTCTCTCTCTCTCTCTCTCTCTCTCTCTCTCTCTCTTTCTCTATCTATCTATCTATCTATCTATATATATATATAATTCTGTCTATCCACCTACCTACCTATCTATCTACCTGTCTCTCTATCTATTTATCTGTCTATCAATCTACCTATCTATCTATCTATCTATTTCTCTCCCCTATAATTTCTACCCCCTTTTCTCCCCCTCGTGCTAATTTCAGCTCACGGTAATTTTTCAACAAAAAAAAGGAAAACACCCCATTTTTACAGGCTCGTTTCGCTCCTGTTACAAGACTCACAAAAATAGTTGTCAGGATTCTCACCTGCAATTAGCGGCGCGTCCAATTACATGACGAATCAACGCGAAGGTCGAACAGGTGAGCGTAACGCAAGCGGGACCATAACGTTCGTGAGTGCGCCGGAAATACCGTTGGGCCGTCTCCCCCCCCCCTCCCTCTACCCCCACACCCCCAACCCCTTCTTCCCTCCATCTGCCTCCTCTCTCTTTCCCTCCTCCTCCCTAAATCTTCCTCTGACTCTTTCTTTCTTTCTCTCCTCATCTTCTACCTTCCCTCCGTGCCTTTGATCTTCTTCCTATTCTCCTGTTTTCCGTCTCTTCCTCCCTCCATTCCCCCTTTTCTTTCTTCTCTCCCCCTCCTCTTATCCCTTCCTTCGTCCCCCCCCCTCCCTCCCTCTTCAGCCCTCCCCCCCCAGCTCTTCACACCTCGAATCCCTCACATCACACTTCCTACACTTAACACCTGTGAACTTACACATCCTACCTTTTTTCGTAGTGAGGTGTTAAGTATAGTTTTCCTTTTTGTCGGGACACCATGGATTCATTAAGGTATTTGTGGATGCAGGCGTATGCTCTAACGGACAGTTAATTAATCATCTAATTAAGCTAGAGCTAATAAGCAGAACTGCAGTGTGATTCATCTTTCCTTTTTATAACTTAATTAGGACGAGCCACTTTTTTTCATGTGTGTATTATGTCACCCTCGTTAGACACGACTTTCAACATCGCAGTTGAAAGGATGATCGAAACGGGTATAACTTTCTAATACCCAGCGACCGCATTTAGAAGGCATACCGAGACGTCTGGGTATCAAATAACCCTTCTTTGAAAGTCCAACTCCCAGCTAACCGACTTTTTCTTTTTTCCTTCCTTCCCGCAGACGACGATCAAGGTGTTCGCCAAGTGCCTCCGCTCAGACATCGAGTACAAGACCATCTCCGTGAGTTCGAGGGCCACCTGTCGCGAGGTCGTGAGTCTCCTGCTCTCCAAGTACCGCATGCGCCACCGTGACCCCAATCTCTTCTATCTCACTATGGAAGTCACCGTGCGAAGGTAAGGTTAAGATCGTCATCACGTCTTTGATTTTTTTTTGGTGTGCGTGGCTTTTCGTTGACGTCAGAGTCGCGTTTCCTGTGGTTGACCTTTTAAGAAAGCCGCTACTCAATCTGTACACGTAGGATGATGACCGAATACCTGTTGTCCTTCTCTCCATTGCTAAAACACCATGGCTGTGACCACTGACAAACTATCAAACATTCAAACATTCAGCTTTCATCAATAAAAACCCTTTTTTATTGTCACAAAAGCAAATTTTACACACGCTCGTTCTTCACACGTCTTTTTCCCACAGGTGGTCCGGGGCCCCTGTGAGGTCCCTGCTGGT
>NW_028234426.1:7365625-7370625 GCF_977035675.1 Penaeus japonicus | reverse complement strand
AGACACCTTCTTTTAGCACATTACTGTGGTTTACTAAAGGTAAAGAGATACATTTCACTGTCAACTGGGACATGTTTTAGACATGTTAACTGCAGATGTCTCAAAATTCCCCAATTAAATAAATTAAGAAAGTAACTTATATTTCTAAGTAGAAAAAAATCATATATATGTACATTTTGTAAAGAAAAAAGAATGAAATGCATATAATCATTCTACAACCACTAGTAATATTTGTAGCATTATTTTGTCATTCTTTGATTTTGAAATACATAAATAAAAGGGTTTAAAAACTGACACATTTATGCAGAGAGACAGATCCAAAGTTACAGATAAGCAGTTACTAACACAGTGAGTGAAAGAATACTAATCCTAAACTTAAAAATAGTATCACAATTATGGCCACCAAGGCTTATATCAGAACTGACTTATTTCTGTCACTTTACACACAAATGAACAAGCACACTACAACACGCATAAACTCATACAATCAACATGCACTTTTACATTCGATTAAGTTTTCAAAAAGAGGAGGAAAATCCACTTCGTTTCCACGGCCACTTGCCATCTTCACTTCAGCCATGCATATTCTATACAGTATATACAAACACGGATAAAATAATTAAAGTGTATGTGGGATATAGAGGACATTAGTGAAATCATCTCAGAGTTGTGTCCACGCCACTAGCCACAACTGGTCCTTCACTCGTATTTCTGGGCAACGAGGAATTTCTCATCTCGATAGCACCAGCGTCACCGTCACCACTGCTGGAATAGGGACGGGTCTGGCTTCTTGGGGCCGACTGCCAATTTCTCAGCATCTGAATGTTATGGTTGTTATTTTCAACAAGGGCATTTTCAACTGGGACCTGGAAGTGAGAAGCAGTTAAGGGGATATTATTGATAGAGATTAGTGCCAATATGCGTGTGAAATTGTATATTTAAATATTCATAATGAAATATTAATAACATAACTGGAAAAATATATTAGATATTTCACTCCATTGCCCTTATCTCAAAAATCCATTATCTCAAATCATGAAATAATTCAAAACCTAAAAAAGTATTACCTATTAGAACAATATACAACATGAATTCCAGATCATCAATCATCACCAATACCCTACCTTTTCATCCCTACTTTGCTGCCGCAGAGGAGAGCCTTGGTGCGATAAATATCCATTGGGACCTTGGCCATTGTTACGGTTACCCTGAGGCAAAGAATAAGTGGTCGTTTCCCTGTGTATGTGGAGAGATGTGTCCTCATATTTTGATGCATGGCTGTCATCTGCTGGTTTAAAATTCAAAAAAAGGTAATTTTTATTACAGTCATTGAATCAAGGTTGTAGCATAAAGATATACTTTATGCATTAATTTAATTTTAGGTAGTACAAACAAAGGGCACATTAGTACTTTTGATAAAGTAAAAAGTAATTGATCTGAATTAAACCTTCAGAAATCAATCTTGAAAAGGAAAAATGTAGACAGTACTCTAAAAGTATTAAGGTCTTGAAATAAATCAATAATTGTATAACCAGTGTTATTACCTTACATTCTTGTCTTTCCTTTAATGAATGCCAGAAATAATAAAAACAAAGTTAAAATAATTCATTACTTCCACAAGTACGATTCAAATGATTTAGCCAAAAATTCCGTATTACAATAAGTACAGACATTACCTTCTATCATAGTATATCCAACAAAATACACATCATGACTATCAGATAAAACAAATGAACATTCCCGTACTATCATTTTATATCCATCTATATACACATCTCGATCATCATTTGCAAAAAGATAAACCACTAAATTCCTACCTTGAGCATTCCTATTCCTACAAGCATAAATTGACGAAGAGACAATCACAATCAGGAGCAGCAGGGCGAGAACAGCACCGAGGATTATGTACAGATGGATGTTGGAAAGACTCATGTCATCATTCTTCATCACAGGCACCACATCGCTAACGGTGACAGCTGGACGCATAGTAGACGTTCTGGAACCTGTGGCGAGAATATGGTCAGATGTACTTGAAGGTATGAAAGGAAGGATTATATAGAAACTGACTTATGTGGTATGTGTACTTCATTTATAGAGTGGTTTTATGATTGATATACTTTCTAGAGATTTATATATAGAAACTTATACATAAGGCACACATCCTTCATTACAGTTTCAACTGTGGTCTGTCTGGTAATTTTGAACAAAGAAAGAATATGTGGCAGATACAGAGACAGTTTCAAAAGATATATGACTAACGAACTTCATCAGTCATATTGTTTTCTTTTCTTAATTTTCTTTTTTGAAAATAAATAAAAAAAGTATTATATGAACAATGAGCACCCTACCTGCAACAGCTTTCTTATATATAGGGGAAAAGTCAGATGTCCCCGCAATGTTGAAACACTGTATCTTGAAGTCATACGAAATATTGGGCTTGAGGTGCGAGATCTCATAACTTCTTCTTGTCGGATTCAAGACTGTGACCTGGAGGAAGTTGGCAAAAATTAATCAAGAAATTCAGTACATCTTATGTGTTTGACTATCTGAATATTCTGGCAAACCTAAGATGTTACCATAATGCTATTTCAAAGATTAAAAAAACAAACTCAACAGAATATACCTTAGTGTATTCCCCAGCTGTTGTTGCTTCCCTGTAATTAATGAAGAACCCTTCCACAGGGACTCCCGGTGATGGCTCGTACTGCCACTCCAGCCGAACCGATGAGGGACTGAGAGGCAAGAGGCGGACTATCTTTGGTGGGTAGACGGGCCTCTGCATTGTCAGGTCTTCCTTTAATAGGAATCTCTTGGAATTCTTCCCCAGCTTGTTGTCATTGTTGGCATAAACGGCAGCAATACGAAATCTGAAGAGAAGAAGCAATGTTAAAATTACACTTTTGCTTCATGTTTACTTACATACAAATAAATATTCATTGCATTATCTTCTACTTTGATAACCTATAAGTACTCAACTATCTCAGAACCAAAATAAAAACTTTTCAGGATCACAGAGGACACAAAGAAAAGTGCATTATACTTACTTGTAAACACGTCCTGTGTGAAGCCCTGTTACTTCGTAGCTATTAATATGTGGCAGAATATCCTCATCCACTGTCATCCATCTGCTGCCTCTGTTCCCTCGATTTCCAACTTCCTTATATTGAACCTGTTTATGAAAAGATTGATCTTCTGTTAAAGAATAAATAATTTTCAACATATTTCAAAGCTGTCTCTTCGCTTCTCTAATAAATAATTACTGATACATGCATTATATTTCACTGTATGTATCTAACTAAAAACACAATTTGGAGGAAAAATAGTACGTCTTCATCTTTGTTTTATATCATCCAAATCATGAACCAACATCATATTCAATGGACAAATTTTCCTTGTTTTAAATCTTACCTTATAAAACAGAATTGGTAAGCCAGTCGTGTTATGAACATCCCATGTGACCATAACTGATTCATCTGAAACCTTTGTCATATTGGGCCTTGAGGGAGGAACCATCAAACCTGGTAAACGTAAGATATAAAAAGGATATGTAACTTCTGTTAAGTGATAATAATGTTGGTAATCTACTTCCATTAACATAATATTTCACAATCATACCTTTCATTTCAGTAATGTATGGTAAATAAAATATCTATTAAGATAATTTGATCATCTCGATAACTAGTACCATCCCGCTATCGACAAACTTAAAAAAATCACCAAGACTAAGATATCATAAGGACCTAAACTTAATACGTATCTTTTCCGTGACGTGAAAGTCCCACAAACAAAAAATCCCACGACCAAAACGGCCTGACCAACCTTTCTTCCCTTTCTTCCTCCACACGCCTTCGTCTGTTGTCGCTGGTTCTACCGTTGCGTCTCCGTTCTTCCCAACTCCTCCTCCGAGGTTATCGTTATCCTTTCTCCCTTTGCCTGTCCTCTTTCCATTTCTGTCTCTTCCCCTGTTGCCCTTTCCCCCATTACCGTTGTCGCCCTTACCGACTACTCTGCGTCGGTTGCCGTTGAATCGGTCTCTGGAAGGCTCACCCGGAGTGTAATCTGGAAAAGCATCACAAATAATCTCTTTCATTCTCAGGTTTGGTTCGCCATTTCCCATGAATAATAATACCTACAGCCACAATCATAACCACATAGACATTGCCAAGCATATTTCTCATATCAAGAAAGGAAAAATGCTCTTACCCCTGTTAGATATGCTGGAATGTGGCCCTGCATTCACTGTTTTGGGCACGACACTGATCATGGCCACAGCTTGAACAGTGCCTTCAGGATTGTGAGCAAAACACTGGAATATGCCAGCATGTTTCTTCTCCACTGTCCTGATTGTCAATCCTTGTTCTGTAAGTGTTTTATATACTATTTAGTGAAGCTTGTAGTCAGAATTGATACAATACTGTAAACTAAATTAAATTTTGTATAACATGTGGTCAGATCCTGCTGAATACAGAAGTGTAATCTAATTTCCTATAAAAAAAAAGCTAAAACATTTGCTCATGTGACTAATAAGCAGTACATGGAGAACATATCTAACAGTATCAATGTAGATGTATAAGTTACGTCAACCTTTAAAAAATACCAGTCATTTGTTATTCACACATTTTAATTGCAATTCAGCAACAAATCATTAAAACATTATCTTTAAATGCCTGTTCTTTGAATGTACAAATTACTCATCCTAAAAACTCAAAAGTTCTTTTTTAACTGATATGCCAGTCCTCACCAGTTATCAAAAGGTTTCCATCATTCCTCACAAGCCCTCCGTTAAACACCCACATGATCTTGGGCTTGGGGTGGCCGGTGGCACTGCACTTGAGGTCCACTTCCTTCCCCTCCTCAACATTCTGGGGCTCAGGAGCTTCCTCTATCTCAGGCGGTTCTGTGGGACGTTGGTATACTTCATATAAGTCACTTTGTACACTGCTTAGGCTGAAATCATGTAACTATTACATGTAACATAATATTGAATATAATACTGAGGC
>NW_028234426.1:7350625-7358125 GCF_977035675.1 Penaeus japonicus | reverse complement strand
GTGTAAGTGACTGACTGGGTGGGTGGGTAGGTGGGTGAGTGAGTGAGTGGGTAATTGAATGAGTGAGTGAGTGAGTGTTTGGGTGAGTAAGTGAGTGAGTGAGTGAGTGAGTGGGTGGGTGGGTGGGTGGGTGGGTGGGTGGGTGGGTGAGTGAGTGAGCGAGTGAGTGAATGAGTATGTGAGTGAGTGAGTGTTTGGGTGAGTAAGTGAGTGAGTGAGTGAGTGAGTGAGTGAGCGAGTGAGTGAATGAGTGAGTGAGTGGTTGAAAGAGTGAGAGAGTAGAGAGAGAGAGAGAGAGAGAAAGATAAAGAGAGAGAAAGAGAGAGAGAGAGAGAAATTTAGTGAATGAGTGGGCGTAGGTATAGGTGTAGGTGTAGGTATACGTATAGGTATAGATATGGGTGTAGGTATCAATTTATTTCCCAAATTATATATTTCGTGTGTATACATGTATGTCTCCCGGCTCACATACAGTTATTTAATGGGTTAATATTCAACCGTCGAGCTGGAGAGAGAGAGAGAGAGAGTGGCCTTTAATGGTGAGTAATTATGAGTTTTATATTTTTTATATTAACATATTATTTCTTTCTGTAATAATTACCTGCTGTATATAGGTACGGAGGAGGGGAGATGAGGAGAAGGAGAAGGAGGAGGGGAAGGAGGAGGAGGAGGAGGAGGAGAATGGAGGAGGAGGAGGAGGAGGAGGACGAGTAATAATTACCTGGTGTATATAGATACGTATCTGATAAGAGGGGAAACACACACACACACACACACACATAAACACACACACACACACACACACACACACACACACACACACACACACACACACACACACACACACACACACACACACACACACACACACACACACACACACACACACACACACACACACATATATATATATATATATAAATATATATATATATATATATATATATATATATATACATACATATACATATACGTAGGTATATATATATATATAGGAATATATATATATAAATATATATATATATATATACATATATATATATATCCACACACACACACATATACCTATTTGATAAACAAAGAGGCCAAGCCTGCTCCCTGCGACGTCGACGCCGCCGCAGTGAAAAGGGGAGTCAAACGAGGTCGCCGCCACCCACCTGTGCGTCCTGTGTAGAGCGTCCTGAGGGACACGAACTCCGGGGGCGTGCGAGGGGCGTCCTCCCCGTCCCCCGGCAGGAGAGCGACGATGGTGACGGTGGGCGCGGTGATCGTCTTGTTGAGCACGGCGTTGTGGGCGGTGCAGGTGTACTCGCCCTCCGCCCACGCGCCCACGTTCAGGATGAGGAGGTCCCCGTGGGGCGTCACCCGGTAGGCTGGGATGATGGAAGGAGGAAGAGGAGGAATTCGAATAAATTCGTGGATATGGGAGAAAATGGATAAAAGATAAATATAATGAAATAATAACTATGAAGAATATTTTTTCAATAAATGCGAGAGAAAAAAATACATAAATAAAACCTAATGACTTACTTAATAAATAAGAATTAAATACTTGAGGACACTACCCTTTATCTACCCTAACACGGCAAGTCTTGCAACTTGCATTGCAACACGATTAAGTCATGATACCCGGTCGTTCCTCCCCCTCATTTGCATACCCATAAATCAAAATAAAGTGCTCCCTTCGTAGAATCTAATCACCCGAATCTGTCTCTCGAACAACCTATACTTTTCTCACGCCCGCCCGCCAGAAGACGCCGCCCAATGCCGCCATACCTTCGGGGGCGGCGGCGGTGTCCACTTCGCGCCCATCCTTGAAGAAAGTGAGACGGGCGTCGGGCACAGACTGGGGGCTCCCACACTCCACCCTCGCCGCGCCGCCCTCCCTCACGCCCACCTCCACGCGGGGCGGAGAAACGCCCGCGGGGAAGTCCTCCAGCAGCGCCGCCTCCAGACGTCCCGGCAGCGAGGTGAGAGCGATGGCGCCGAACCACGCCACGCACTGCGATACCGAGGGGGGAGAAGAAGAAGGGGGAGTTAGAAGGGGTTGTGTCTTTCTTTTTTTCTCTGAATGTTTGGCTTTGTCTCTTTTCTCATTCTCTCTCTCTCTCGCTCTCTCTCTCTCTCTCTCTCTCTCTCTCTCTCTCTCTCTCTCTCTCTCTCTCTCTCTCTCTCTCTCTCTCTCTCTCTCTCTCTCTCTCTCTCTCTCTCTCTCTCTCTCTCTCTCTCTCTCTTTCTCTTTCTCTCTGCAATTGCTGCTATATTTCTTTCTGTCTCTCCATATGTATGTCTCTAAATATTTCTTTCTCTCTTTTCTCTATCTCCCTCTCTCCTTCTCTGTCTCTACTTCTGTGTCTCTATGTCTCTTTCTTTATGCCTCACTCAGTCTCTGTATTTCTCTCTCCTTCTCTATCTCTCTACTTTTATCCGTATATGTGTCTGTCCCTGTCTCACTCCCTCCTTTGTGTTTCTATCGCTATATCATTATTCGTGTTTATTTCTGTCTCTGTATCTCAGTATTCCTGTATCTCTCCCTCTCTATCTCTATCTCTGTATCTGCATCTGTCTCTTCTCCCTTTCTCTTTCCTTCCCTCCCTGCCTCTAGCTCTTATTAAATATCTGCATCCCCCTCTCCCTCTTTTTCTCATTCTCACTCTCACTCTCACTCTCTCTCTTGCTTGCTTGCTCTCTCTCTCTCTCTCTCTCTCTCTCTCTCTCTCTCTCTCTCTCTCTCTCTCTCTCTCTCTCTCTCTCTCTCTCTCTCTCTCTCTCTCTCTCTCTTCTCTCTCTTACTCTCTCTCTTACTCTCTCTCTCTCTTTGTCTCTCTCTCCTCTCTCTCTCTCTCTCTCTCTATATATATATATATATATATATATAATATAATATATATATATATATATATATATATAGATATATATATTCATATATTTATATATATATATATATATATATATATATATATATATATATATATATATATATATATATATATATATATATATATATGTGTGTGTAGATGTGCCTCTTGTCTATACCCATCTATATGTCTCCCTTCGTTTCTGTTTCTGTCTATCTCTCTAATTCTCTATCTGCCTGTCTGTTCATCTGTCCCTCTCTGTTATCCTTGCTGTATCATTATTAATATCATTAACAGCATCATCATTGCATAATTTAACACCATTAATATCAATTCATAGTTCTTGCTAAATTACTAAGAACAAGTAAATATATAAATGCAAAGCACAGATAAGTAATCAGCAGATAGGTAATATACTTTATAGTTAAAGGAAAAAAATGTTTGATAAGTAATCATATTTCTGTACATTATAGAAGGTTAGAATTTAAGATAGGAATTATCAAATACCATATCCTTTAGTCAGTAAAATATTGAATATGTAAATCATAACTATAATGATGTAATCAATATCAATAAAGTATTTCAAAAGGCAAAAGGTCATAGAAAACCCCACAAAAAGAAATTAATTAAACGAATAAAAATAAAACATTATAGAAAAAAAAACTACCAGCAACTCACCTGATAGAGTCCCAGCTGATGTCGAAAGTGACCCTCGCGACCCAGCGTGATAACCAGCTGACTCCCTCTCTTCGTCTGCAGCACCGTAAACGGAGGAGGTTCGCTCGCACCACCACCTCCACCCCCACCCCCACCCCCACCTCCACCACTTCCTCCAGTACCTCCACCACCACCAGTACCTCCTCCTCCACCACCACCACCAGTACCTCCTCCTCCACCTCCGTCACTAGGTTCCTCCGACGGTGACGAAGGAGGTTCAAGGAGGAAGTGGTGGTTGTACTGCCACGAGATCTTCTCCGCCGTGACGTTGGTGGCACAGGGCATCCTTATCTGCGTCCCTGGCACCGCTATCACCTCGCGCTCGGGCCATTCCGTGAAGTCGATGCCGAACTCTGAGGGCGAGGGGGAGAGGCGTGAGTGAGAAGGGGGAGAGGCGTGAGTGAGAGGGGGGTGGAGGGGTGAGTAAGAGGGGGATGGAGGGGTGAATGAGAGGGGGGTGGAGGGGTGAGTGAGAAGGGGGTGGAGGGGTGAGTAAGAGGGGGAAGAGGCGTGAGTGAGAGGGGGATGGAGGGGTGAGTGAGAGGGGGATGGAGGGGTGAGTGAGAGGGGGATGGGGGTGAGTAAGAGGGGCGAGTATGAGGGAAAAAGAGGGGTTAATGAGAGGGGGATGGAGTGGTGAGTAAAAGGGGAAAAGAGGCGTGAGTGAGAGAGGGAAAGAGGGGTGAGTGAGAGGTGGATGGAGTGGTGAATAAGAGGGGAAAAGAGGCGTGAGTAAATGATGGAAAGAGGGGTGAGTGAGAGGGGGATGGAGTGGTGAATAAGAGGGGAAAAGAGGCGTGAGTAAATGATGGAAAGAGGGGTGAGTGAGAGGGGGATGGAGTGGTGAGTAAGTGGGGAAAAGAGGGGTGAATGAAAGGGGGATGGAGTGGTGAGTAAGACGAAAAAAGAGTGGTAAGTAAGAGGAGGAAAGAAGGGTGAGTGAGAGGGGAAAGAGTGGTGAGTGATAAGGGAAAAGAGGCGTGAGTGGGAGAGGAAAGAGGGGTGAATGAGAGGAGGAAAGAGGGATGAGTGAGAGGGGGAAAGAGAGGTGAGTGAGTGAGATGAAAGGGGTTGGAAAGAATGATGAAGAGTGCAAGAGTGAATAAAATGAGATTAATGAATAAAAAAAAAAACGGTAAGCAAGAAAGGAAACGGATGAGAGCTGAGCAAAAAAAAGGGTGTGATGAGTATACTTAATGGCAGATGAGATTCATAAATAAAGAGATGACCAAGAGAGAGAGAAAGACAAAAATTATATAATTTGAGGAATACAACGGTATTCGGTAAGTGGTAATCATATATTATGGTATGGGCGTTTAGTGTTTCAATAAGTGGTAATGACAGATTGTAATTGGGAATGGGTGTAAAGAGTATCTGGAATTCATGTATGTATGTGTCCTCGGGATGTGGCTGCATAATTTGCATAATTTTCTTCATCTTATTAATACATGTGATTTCATCTTCAATTTAGATATCTATGTGGCATTCTGTTTGCGAATGGCTCTCTCTTTCTTTCTTTCTTTCTCTCTCTCTCTCTCTCTCTCTCTCTCTCTCTCTCTCTCTCTCTCTCTCTCTCTCTCTCTCTCTCTCTCTCTCTCTCTCTCTCTGTCTCTGTCTCTGTCTCTGTCTCTGTCACTGTCACTGTCACTGTCACTGTCACTGTCACTGTCACTGTCACTGTCACTGTCTCTGTCTCTGTCTCTGTCTCTGTCTCTGTCTCTGCCCCTGCCCCTGCCCCTGTCCCTGCTCCTGTCCCTGCCCTGTCTCTGTCACTGTCTCTGTCACTGTCCCTGCCCCTGCCCCTGCCCCTGCCCCTGCCCCTGCCCCTGCCCCTGCCCCTGCTCCTGATCCTGTCCCTTCCCCTGCCCTGTCTCTGTCTCTGTCACTGTCACTGTCACTGTCTCTGTCCCTGCCCCTGCTCTTGCTCCTGTCCCTGCCCCTGCCCTGTCTCTGTTTCTGTCACTGTCACTGTCTCTGCCCCTGCCCCTGCCCCTGCCCCTGCTCCTGCCCCTGCCCCTGCTCCTGTCCCTGCCCCTGCCCCTGTCCTTGCCCTTGTCCCCGCCCCGTCCCTGTCCCTGTCCCTGTGCCTGTCCCTGTCTCCTCTCTCCCTTTCCTACTCTCTCCTTCTCCCCCCCCCTCCCTCCCTCCCTCACTCCCTCCCTCCCTCACCCCCTCTTCCCCTAACACTCCCTCCCTCCCTCCCTCCCTCCTTCACCCCCCTCTCTTTCTTCCTTTCTTTCATCTTCCTCTCTTTCTCCCTCCCCCCCTCTCCCCCTATCCCTCTCTCCCTCCCTCTCTCCAACCTAACCAACCCACATCAGCCACGATTAAGAAACCTTGTTCTACCAAGAGCAACATCGCTCCTACCGAGCTATAACCGGTCTGTCTTTTGCATACGTTATAATCTACGGAGACACACACACATAGAACGAGATTCAGACATACGAGCGTACGAGCCCCGAGCTGGGTCGGAGGCTCGTTCGTTACGCCGCTGAATTATCGGCGCTGAGTGAATGAGGTCTTGATTGCTTGGAGATCCCGGTGAGATTTACGATCGCTGTTTACGATCGCTGTTTACGATCGCCTTTTTAATGCGTGGCTGGGCGTCGTGTTCGTTTTTTTTTTTTTTTTTTTTTTTTTTTTTTTTTTTTTTTTTTTTTTTTTTTTTTTTTTTTTGGCGATCGTCTATTTACGAGTCGGTGGCTTCCAGTGAGCTATTATTTACGGATACTTACGGATGCTTACGGATATGTTTAAAGATGTGCATGGGCTCTCCATGTTCATGCTGAATTATACTTATTTTCTGTCGTTTTTTTTTTTTTCTTGTTTCTTCTTTTCTTTTTTTTTTGTCTTTGTCTTACTCTTCCCCCGTCTGTTTTTATGAATTTCTTTCTTATTTTCCTGCTACCTTCTTCTTTTCATTTTTCTCTACCTTTCTCACTTTTCTCTTCTCTCAACGCCTCTCTCTCTCTCTCTCTCTCTCTCTCTCTCTCTCTCTCTCTCTCTCTCTCTCTCTCTCTCTCTCTCTCCCTCTCTCCCTCTCTCTCCCTCTCCCTCTCCCCTCCTCTCCCTCTCCCTCTCCCTCTCCCTCCTCTCCCTCTCCCTCTCTCTCCCCTCTCCCTCTCTCCCTCTCCCTCTCTCTCTCTCTCTCTCTCTCTCTCTCTCTCTCTCTCTCTCTCTCTCTCTCTCTCTCTCTCTCTCTCTCCCTCTCTCTCTCTCTCTCCCTCTCCCCCTCCCCCTCCCCCTCCCCCTCCCTCTCCCTCTCCCTCTCCCTCTCCCTCTCCCTCTCCCTCTCCCTCTCTCCCTCTCCCTCTCTCCCTCTCTCTCTCTCTCTCTCTCTCCCTTTCTATCCCTCCCCCCCTCCCTCTCACCCGTACGTACGCACGCACGCACGCAGACTGCAAATATACGCATAAGAATATGAATAAATATGTTTCTAGTTAAGGAGGCACTTCATCACCGGAGAATGGCAGTGTATGTCTGCCTGCCTCCCTGTTGCCCCTTTTTCTGTCTGTCTACTTCTCCGCCTGTTACCTGGCTTTCTGTTTATCTGTCTGTCTGTCTGTCTGTCTGTCTGTCTGTCTGTCTGTCTGCGTGCTTGCCTTCCTGCCTTTCTTTCTTTCTTCCTCTCTTCCTTCCTGCCTGTCTGTCTTTTACTTCCCTTTCTCCCTGCCTACCCGTCTGCCTGCCTGCCTGCCTGCTTGTTTACCTACCTGCTTACCTGCCTGCCTGCCTGCCTGCCTGCCTGCCTGCCTGCCTGCCTGCCTGCCTGCCTGCCTGCCTGCCTGCCTGCCTGCCTGCCTGCCTGCCTGCCTGCCTGCCTGCCTGCCTGCCTGCCTGCCTGCCTGCCCGTCATCCAGCCTGCATGCCTATCAACATACATACCCTACCATCTCCCTATTCTTACCCGCCAGCCTGCCTGTTT
>NW_028234426.1:7323125-7343125 GCF_977035675.1 Penaeus japonicus | reverse complement strand
GATTGTGTGAGGGGGTCTATCAGAAGACTTATGGCTCCTTTAATCTGCATTTATGTGTGAGTGTGTATGTTTGCTTGAATCATTATTAGTGTATTTCTGTGCACTTGTGTGCCACTCACCCGTAACGGCCTTCACCAGTGCCATCGTCGCCGCCATCGTCAGGAGCACCGCAGGGCCTCTCGGGAGCCCCATTTTTGGCACTCGACTGGCACCTGGAAAAACGGGAAAAAAGGAAGGTTGTTATTATATTCTAGTGTATATTTCTGACCAAAATATGATAATAATAATGATAATGATGATAAGAATAATTAATGATGATGATGATGACGGTTATCTATCTATCCCTATCTCTCTCTATCACATCTCTCTTTTCCTCTCCTCTCCTCTCCTCTTCCTCGCCTCATCCACTATACCTCTACTCTACAATCTACTATAACTCTCTCTACTCTAACTTAACAGTAACTCTACTCTCCCCCTCTATCAAATACTCAAACTCTAGCTTTCTCCTCTCGCCCTCCCCATCCCCCAACCCCCTCCCCTCTCCCCCCCTCCCCTCCCCTTCTCTCTCCTCACTCTCTCTCCTCTCCCTCTCTGCTCAGCCTCGCCCCTTTCTCCCCCTTCCTCCCCCCTCTCTCTCTTCCCATCTCCCCCTCTCCCTCTCAATTATACATAAGAAGCAACGGGGCAGCTGTCTCTCTTCTCTAGTTACTCAAGGTGAAGTGTTCCGGATGACGTCAAGAAGCACTTTCGTACACTTTCTCATAAACACCTGAGCGGATGATGTCCAGTTAGTAACAATGGAAATCGTGAACATTCTGATCATGAATAAATATATACCCGAAGTGAAAAAAAATGTGCATATATACACCTTATACATACGTACAAACATACAAATACACACACACACATACACACACACACACACACACACACACACACACACACACACACACACACACACACACACACACACACACACAACGACAACACAGCAGAGGGGCAAGTCCACACACACACAAACAAACACAACACTAGCCCCTAACACACACACACGCACACACACACATATATATATAGATAGATAGATAGACAGACAGATAGATAGATAAATATATAGAGAGAGATAGAGATACATAGATAGATAGATAGATAGATAGATAGATAGATAGATAGAGATAGATATAGATAGATAGAGTGAGGGGGTAGAGTGTTAAGTGTTAGTGTGAGTGAATGTGTGTAAGTATGAGTATGAGTATGAACGTGAGTGTGCGTGCGTGCGTGTGAGTGTGTAATCAGTACAACACCCAAGAAGGCATACCTTAATGACGTACATTTAAGGCCGTTCAATGTATTCATATGCGTTTTCGTTTTGGGTGTTATTGCCCGCGAACATGTGAGCAGTGCAAAGCGTCGCCATATTCTAATGCAGCTCAAGAGGGCCACAGCTCTCCCGAGACACACAGACACACAGACACACACACACACACACACACACACACACACACACACACACACACACACACACACACACACACACACACACACACACACACACACACACACATACACACACACACAAATATCCGTAAAAGAGCGTAATCCTCCCGTACCCCCTCCATCCCCCCTCTCCCCCTCCCCCCTCGCCGGATCTCACAAAAGAGTTGTCAGATTCAGAAACACTTTATGCAGCATCTCTTTCCAAGACATTGGGGGGAATGGGGGGTATGAGTGAGGAGGGGGGAGGGGGGAAGGTTAAGGATAAGGCATGGCACATGGGGGTGTGGGACGGCTGGGTTAATGGGTGGGAATTAGGAGGGGGGGGGAAGTGAGTTAGGGAATTGGGTTGTGGTGGGTTGGGTTGTGATGACAGTAGGATTGTTGGGAGAGTGGTTCGGAGGGAGGGAACATCAAGGGAGGTGGTAGTGTTGGATGGTGTGGGAGGATGTGATGGGGGGGATGAAGGATTGTGGTTGTGATGTGGGGTGTAATTAGCTTTTGGGAAATGTTTTTGGGGATGGGAATGGGCGGATAGGTGAGGAGGGAGGAAGAAAGAGGGAAGAATGAGGGGGAGGAACGGGGGAAGAATGAGGAGGAGGGAAGAGGGAGGGATGAGGAAGAGGGAAAGGTGAGGAAGAGGAAAGGGTGAGGAGAAGGGATGAGGGAAGGATGAAGAGGAGGGAAGGGTGAGGAGGAGGGAAGAGGGAAAGGTGAGAAAAATAAAGGAAAAGGGTGAGGCGGAGGGAAGAGAGAAGATTGAGGAAGAGAGAAGAGGAAAGGGTGGGTGGGTGCGGATTTAGGGGTGGGTAGTGTGGGGAGTGGGGTGGGGGTAGAGTAGGCAAGAATGAAGGGGGGGACAGAAGGGATGGCGGTAGGAAGGGTCAAAATAGGGCTAGAGAGCAGGGATGAATGAAGGGGGAAGGTGAAACACAAGGAAATAAAATGGGTGAAGACACCTAGCATATCTAAAACTCCTCCCAACCCTATCCCCATCCTCCTTCCCCACTCGCCCCCTCACCTTCCCACCTTCCCTCCTCCCTAGCTTCCCCCCTCCTCCCTACCTGCCGCCCCCCTTACCCTCCCAAACAACGAGCGAAGTTCCCCGTTCCCAATCATTAATGGTTCTGATCCCCCATTGCTCTCAGTCCGCTGCTTTGCAATGGTTGCCCTTCAATCCTCCACGCTTGTCTTGGAGATACCATAACCCATTCATTCTCAATAACCCATTCATTACCATGGGAGAGGGGTTAGGAGCCAGAAGCGGCTATATAGAGGGGGGGAAAAGGGGGGAAGGGGGGGAGAGGGAGGCGGGGGGGGATGGGGAAGAGGGAGGAGGGGGGGGGTGTGGTGGGGTTGGGGGGGTAGGGGGGAGTAGAGGGGGGGTGGGGGGTGGGAGAGGGAGGGGGGAGAGGGAGAGAGGGAGACGAGGAGGATGCAGGGAGAGGGGGGGAAGGGGGAGAGGGTTAGAGGGGGATGGGGGAGAGGAAGAGGGGGGAAGGGGAAACAAGAGGGTCACAGGGGAGAGAGTGAGAGTGTGGGAGGGGGATGGATGAGCGGGAGAGAGGGGGGAAGGGGGAGAGGGAAAGGAGAGAGAGAGAGAGAGGGTTAGAGGGGGAAGGGGGAGAGGGAGAGAGATAAGAGAAGGAGGGAGAGGGGGATAAGGTATGGGGGAGAGAATTAACAGAGGGGGGGAAGGGGAGGGAGAGAGGGGAAGGGGAGAGAGAGAGAGGGAGAAAAGAGGAGAAAGAGAGAGAAGAAGAGAGAGGGAGAGAGAGAGAGAGAGAGAGAGAGAGAGAGAGAGAGAGAGAGAGAGAGAGAGCTAGAGAGAGAGAGAGAGAGGAGGATCAACAACAAAATCTAGACTACACTATCCACTGGATGTAAATCTGACTTTAAATTATGATAGGAATTTCGTATTCTTTCAATTGACCTTGGTTAAATAAATGAATGAATTAATTAATAAATTGAAAATATATTTACAATTTGTATGACATGCCATTAATTTAATTAAATTGCCTACTGACCATTGGCCGTTATAGTAATAACATTCCAATTAACCTCAAGTATCTATATTACTGTCTTTATCATTATCCTCACCAACATCGCTATTATTATTACTACTACTATTCCTATTACCATGTATTAATTATCATTAACTTTACAATTCACATTCTCATTCTCACCATCATTATAAATCGGTCCTCATTATCATGCTCATCATTATCATTATCCTCATTATAACCGGCACACCAACAACACCTCCCCCCCCTCCTCTCTCTCTCTCTCCTTCCCCCCCTCTCTCTCTCCTCCCCCCTCTCTCTCTCTCCTTCCCTCCTCCCCTCTCTCTCTCTCGCCCCGTACCCAACCCAGGCTCATGCCCTAGAGCAAATTCCTGTCATTGATAATCACGATAATTAATCAACATACATCCGTAACTCCCCCCCATACCCCCCCTCCAGGCTACCCCACCCCTATTTGGGCGAAGGAGTGTCATTAATTTGCTCAAAACGAGGGTAATTTTGGTGCGTGGGAGAAAGGGGTGAATTATTTTTTAGATTTATTAAATATTTGGGTTCGTTCGGTTGTTTGCTTTTGCATTTCTTTATCTATTCATTTATTTGCTTCTTCCTTTTTATAAACATTTTATTCATATCTCATTTATACCTTTTTATTTTCTTCCGCTTTACTCTTTATATCTCTACATCACTTATATATTCATTGCGCATGAACTGCAATAATAAGCGCCGGTTGCGGTCATTGCACCGTTGCTTCTTATACCTTTTAGGATTTCGGTGTATCTATTGACAATGCAACTTGCAACCTCTGCATTCATGTTGATGCTATTGCATTCTTCGCCCATGTTTTTTTGTTTTTTTTCCCTCTCGTCTGACGAAGGGAGGTTTATTATCTTCTCTTCTCTTCTTTTTTCTTTTCTTCGTTCTCTTTTTCTTTTTTTCTTTTCTACTTTTCTATCCTCTTCTCTTTCCCTTTTTGCTTTTTTTTCTTTGTCTTCTCACTGTCCCTCAATTTTTCTTGCTTCGTATTTTTTGTCTTTCTTCATTCTTCTTTTTCTTCTCCTTTTTCTCTTTATCCTCCCTCTTCCCTCTTCCAATTTTCTGTTCTCTTTTATTTTCACTTTTTTTCTTTCTTTTTTTCCTTTGTGTTCTTTCTCTTCTTTCTTCCCTTTTATCGACCCTTGTTTCCCTCTCTCATTCTTTTCGTTTTCCTTCTTCTCTCTTTTTCGTTTTTCTTGTCTTCCTCATTCCGTTTTTCTTCTACCCTTTATTTACCCTCTTTTGTTTTTTTCTTTTTCTTTATCGTCTTCATCTCTCTCTTTCTCCTCTTCCTTTTCTCTTCCTCATTTTCTCCCTTTCTCCTTCCTTTCTTTCTTTCACTGTCGCCTTAACGCCATCCACTCAATTCACCCATTATTCTTTACAATTTTCTTTCTCTCCATTTTTATCGTCATTCCTCTTTCTCTTCTCATCCTTATTGTACACTCTCCTTATTTTCACTCACTCACTTACTTACTCACTCGCACACTCACTCACACACTCACTCACTCTTCTCATTTTCCTATCTTTCTTATAAATTCTCCTTCTCTGCTTCTCTCCCCATTCTCTCATCCTTTTTCCACATTATCTCTCTCTTCTCTCTTCTCTTCCTCTCCTCATCGGCGTTATCCTCCATCTTTCACGTTCTCCCTTCTTCCCTTCTCTAATCTTTCTTGTTCACTCTCTCTCTCTCTCTCTCTCTCTCTCTCTCTCTCTCTCTCTCTCTCTCTCTCTCTCTCTCTCTCTCTCCCTCCCCCCCCCCCTCCCTCCCCCCCTCCTCCTCTCTCTCTCCCTCCCTCCCTCCCTCCCTCCCTCCCTCCCTCCCTCCCTCTCCCTCTCCCTCTCCCTCTCCCCCTCTCTCCCCCTCTCCCTCCCTCCTTCCCACCCTCCCACCCTCCCTCTCCCTTGTGCTTTCTTCCGTTTTTCTTTATTTTCTCCTTCTACTCCTTTTCATTCTCTTTCCATCATATTCCGTCTCCTTCTCCTTTTCTGTTTCCCTTCTTATATCTTTCTCCTTCTCTCTCCCCTTTCCCTTCTTCTCTCTTTCTCCTTCTCTCTCCTCCTTCCCTTCTCTCTCTTCCTTCCCTTCTTCTCTCTTTCTCCTTCTCTTCTTCTATCATTCTATCATCCTTCTTGAAAGCTCTCCCTCTCTCCTTCCTTATCTTCCTTTTCCTCGTTTCGCCCTTTCTTTCTTAGTCTCCCTCCCTTCTTTCCCTCCCCTCTACTCCCCCCCTGTTTCTTCCCTCTTTCTCATTCTTCCTCCCTCCCTTCCTCTCTTCTCTCCGAGCATGCTCTCCCTCCATCCTTTCCCCTCTCATTTTATTCTTTCTTTCTTTCTTTTCTTTCCTTCTCTCACCCTCTCACTCTCACTCTCTTTCCCCTTCCCCTCCCCAACCCCTTCCCTCTCTCCTCCTCCCTCTTCCTCCACCCCTCTCCTCCTCCCCTCTCTCCTCCTCCCTCTTCCTCCCCTCTCTCCTCCTCTCTATTACACCCCTCCACCCCTCCTCCTTTTCCCTCTTCCTCCCCTCTCTCCTCCTCCCTCTTCCTCCTCTCTATTACACTCCTCCTTCTCCCTCTTCCTCCACTCCTCCTCCTTCCCTCTCTCCTCCTCCCTCCCCTTCTTGACCCCCTCTCCATTACAACCCTCCACCCCCTCTTCTTCTCTCTCTTCACGCTCCTCATTCTATTCTCGCCACGTTGATAATGAGACTCTTTTTCTCGTCCTGTGATAAGCTCTTTGCCTCGACCGCCGCCGCCGCCGCTCTGCCAACCTTGGAAAATCGGTTCCTCTAAAGGACTATTATGTGTTGTGCTTTTTTTTTTTTTTTTTTTTTTTTGGGGGGTGGTCTTTTATTCTCTCTCTCTCTCTCTCTCTCTCTCTCTCTCTCTCGCTATTTCTCTCTCTCTCTCTTTCTCTCTCTCTCTCTTTCTCTCTCTATTTCTCTTTCTTTCTTTCTCTCTCCCTCTCTCTTCTTTTTGTTTTTTATCTGTTCCTATTTTATATTCTTTACGTGTTATCTATGCACTTCGTTCTTTCTTTTTCATTCTTATCCTCTCGTTTTTTTAATATATGTCTTTTCCATTTCTTCTTTTTCTTTTCTTCCACCTTTACGTTTTTGTTTTTGTTTTTTTCATACTAAAACACATCCTTATCTTCCTATTTTTTTCCCTAATCCTCCTTATTCTTCATCCTCAATTCCCCTTCTCTCCTGGAGCAATGCAGGTTATCATTACCTTCGCTGGGAGGAAATGCTTTCAAGACGAGCCAAGCTATTTGAAAAACGAGGAATTATTTTTCTTGCGCCGGTATAAGGTAAATAAAAAAAAAACATAAATAAATATTTAAGCTCTAAGATGAATAAATACAGTGTAGAAATAAAATAAATAAAATCTAAGATTGATAAATAGAATATGTAAATAAATAACTAAACTCTAAGATGAATAAATACAATATATAAATAAAACCAATAAAATCTAAGAATGATAAATAAATTCCATAAATAAATAACTAAACTCGAAGATGAATAAAACAAAATACAAAAATAAACTCTAAGTTTGTTTCGTCTTAAAACAACAACAGTGAAGAAAAAACATCATTCCCCAAACGAAAAATAAAATATCAATAATAATAAATAACTTTTTTTTTCTTTCTTTCTTTTTTTTTTTGGAGGTAACAGGCACATTCTGCTCGTTGTTGCTACTGACTTTTTCTTTCTTTTCCTTTATTTGTCTGGCCTGTTATTACGGCCATGCCTTCTCTCTTCTGTTTCCTATCTTTATTTTTCTTCTTCTTCCCCAGCAATCCAATATTCTTGACAACAAAAATACTGCAATCCACGCCTTTCACCAGGTTGCAAAAATGGCAAATCAGCCATTTAGTTGCGCTTGCATGTACGGGGTACATATACGCAAACAAAATAAAAACACACAAAATACATACGTACGTACATATACATAAATATATATGTGTGTGTGTGTGTTTGTGTGTGTGTGTGTGTGTGTGTGTGTGTGTGTGTGTGTGTGTGTGCGTGTATGTATGTGTATATATATATATATATACATACATATGCGACATATACACAACCAGACACAAAAATACGAAAACACACAAACACATATCGATATACACATAGCACTCTCTAACACACACACACACACACACACACACACACCCTCAACCTCCCTCCTCCCACATACACACACACACACATGAGCGACAGGTGCACATGACAGGTGCAACGACCGATCTCCTCAGATGCCAAGGGTCACTCATGTATCCTGGCTTGACAACTCTCCCATGACACGCGAAGTATGTCTGGTACTCTTGGCACCGTTATTACTATTGTTAAAATTATGTTGATGGAGGTGATTATATTAGTTTTTTTGCTATTACTATTACTATAATTATCATCATTATCATTATATTTATTGTTATCATTATTATCATCATTACCATTATCATTATTGTTATTATTTTTACCATTATCATTATTACTATTTTTATTATCATTATTATTATTATTATTACTATTATTTTTATTGTTATAATTATAATTATCATTATAATTATCATCATCACCATCATTATCATCATTATCATTAATATCATTATCATATCGTTATCATTATTACTGTTGTTGTTTGTTGTTCTTAAGATTGGTATCATTGTTATCAGTATTGTTATTGTTATCACTATCACTGATATGATCCTCATCATTATAAGTATTCTTATCATAAGTCTATTTATCTATTAGTGTGTGTGTGTGTGTATGTGTGTGTATGTACGTGTGCGTGTGCGTGTGCATGTGCGTGTGAAAGAAGTTAAAAGCAATTTTTCCTTCTTGCGAGAGCGCTTGCAGCCTTACATCGTCACTATTGTTATCTCTTCACATCCGTCTCCCTCTAATGGAACTCTGACCACTCGGCGCTTGGCAGAATCATCAGCCAACCGCGTGCAAAACATTTCACTCACAAGAAAAGGGTGATAGAAATAATAGGGAGATGACGATCAAATCACAAGATCACTCAACAAAACAAAACAAGAAACAGAGAAAACAAACACAAACAAAAACGGAATGGAAATAAAGGCGGGCAGCGGCGACTGAGCTGACAGACAGCTGACGGGGGCTGACGACAAGGCCCTCCCTCGGCCAGCCTCCCTGCTGCCGGCCGCCGCCCGCCCATACCTAAAAGGCCGCCCACGCCCACGCCCGCGCCTTGGGATCGGCTCCCCGTCGCGCTAAGCCGGGGCGGGTATGCAAATGGCGGAGGCTTTTAGCGGGGTTCGTCAGCCGTTCTTTCCCTCGAGTCAAAGGAGCTCGCCGACACCAAAGCCGCCCACGCTCACGCCCACGCACGCCTTCGCTGGCCTCTCGCGCCCTTCCCGCCGGTTGCAAAGCCCTCTCTCACGCCCCTCGGAGGTATGTCTAAGCCCTTGGTCACGCCCCTTATAGGTAGGTGTGTTTAAAGCCGCCCCCGTGCGGTATGTCCTGATCGAGCACGCCCTTATCTCGAACGATCTTGATTCTCTCTCTCATCTCTCTTTTCTCTCTCTCTCTCTCTCTCTCTCTCTCTCTCTCTCTCTCTCTCTCTCTCTCTCTCTCTCTCTCTCCCTCTCTCTCTCTCTCTCTACGCTATATTCGATCTTTCGTAACTTTTTGCTGTAATATCTTTTTGCGAGGAACACGAACTAGGACATTGGCTATTATCATCATTAAAAGTATCACTATCTACTTATTTTTCTATAACTGTGTGTATGTGTATGTGTGTGTGTGTGTGTGTGTGTGTGTGTGTGTGTGTGTGTGTGTGTGTGTGTGTGTGTGTGTGTGTGTGTGTGTGTGTGTGCAATAAATTATACTTTCCTCTACACACCACCTTACATGCCATATATCAAGTGAAATATCATTACCAACAAGTTGATTATTTTTGTGGAGGTCACATGAGGGTGTTGAAACCCGTAGATTTTATTCGCCGAACACCGCCGCCGGCTATATAATAACAAGCCCTTCCTTTGATTCGTTTATATACCAGTATCATGGCTTCTGTCCACATCATCAGCCTTCAATGACGTTCAAATTTCATTGCTAGTTTATCTGGAGGACAGAACCAGACGTTGCAATGCAATATAAAATAATAACATTAAGAGTGCATCGACTGGAAGGCGTTTCCGACAACCACAAGTAAAAAAAAAAAAATAGGTTGGTGGTTAGTGATACCTCGTTCTCTCTCTCTCTCTCTCTCTCTCTCTCTCTCTCTCTCTCTCTCTCTCTCTCTCTCTCTCTCTCTCTCTCTCTCTCTCTCATGAGAAATATGTAAAAACGAAAAATGACGATATTAAAAAAATAATAAATATACAAAGTCCTGAAAAAAATCCTCCTTTCTACAAAGCTTTCACAATCGTGCCAATAAAGACACGTCAGAGCTGCCTGAATAAACAAAAACAAAAACAAAAAAACATTTTCCCCTCTTTGATGGAAGCAGCAATCCATTCTTGGCCTTCTGCAACATCCGCGTGTCATGTATGCAATTGAACGAGGTCAACCTGCAACGTCAGCTGATAAGATCTGCTCCGAGCATCTAATCTTCTTAAGTATAAACCTCGTGATAATCTAGTGGTTTTGTTTCTATTTATTTTGGAATAATAACTATAATCAAGATATCGTTCTTACGTACGTTGTGACGGTTGGAAAAAAGGAGGGGGAGGGATGGGGGGAGAGGGGTTCTCTCCAACTATTTCGTTATATTTCTTCTCTTGTTACTCTCTCTCTTACACACACACACACACACTCTCTCTCTCTCACACACACACATCTATTTTCTTTCTTTTTCTCTTTTCTGTTTTGCAATCTCATTTAAAAGAATCGAGTCCCATCATCTCGCCAGTGCAATAATTCCCCACCAAAACCACACGTTGAGTCTTTCCAATTCTCGTAAACATTAAGAGGAAATCCGATTTTCATAAACATTACCGAGAACTCCAAGTTTTCATAGACATCATTACAAACGCCAAAAATACCACAGGCATCATACTAGAAACTGCACGAGCTTGCGCAACACTTCTTCAGAAATACCCTTCCGAAGACAAATATTCATAAACATCATACTATAAATCAGAAAATCGGCGTGCGATTTGCAATAGCCCCCCCCACCCCCTCCTGAAACAATCACCCTCCCTACAGTACAAACATCTCCATCCACACCATACCGACTTTAACTACACTCGGAGCAAATAAGTTCAAGAGAGATCTCATTATACGCGAACTGATATTAGCGACAGATCTAATTACCTCGACTCTATACCTCGTTAACACTTTGCTATATATGTGCGGAGGCTAATTATATGTTTCCAGAGGCTATCTCTACTAGTTTTTCTTTTTCTTTTTTTCTTTTTTTAACGCCTGCGGTGACCAATCCCCCGCCGCCATTGTGGAATGTAAACAAACATTGGGAGACTCGTTTTACAACCGCCGTGTAGGGCCATTCTAACCTCCAGCAATGATCTATTTGCACGTGAGCCTTATTAGAGAAATGGCGTCCTGTCACACAAACCAGCGTGGGATATATATTTATATATATATATATATATATATATATATATATATATATATATATATATATATATATATATAAAGAATAAAAAAAGAAAGAAAGATTGAAAAGAGAAGATACGTCTTGTACGAACACACACAGCAAGATACTGAACTTCAAATTCCAAAAAAAAAAGTAACGAACATCTTTATATAACAAGTTTCTACTACCTCTTCGCACTTTCGATCTTTATTAAAAAATAAAAATGAAAAAAATAAAATAAAAAAGGGAGAAGGAGTAATATACATGATGGGGTTTATTGGGTAAGAACGGCTATGTAAATTGAGTAGCGATAACTACCATTTCTAAAAGCTTTTATTACAGAGGGAGATGGGCCAGCGACGGGGATGGGTTACGGTCCAGTGGAAAAGGACGAGCCATATATACACTTATACAGGAATGTAGGTTAATATCAAAAGAAAGAGAAAGAAAAAAACAAAGAAAAAAATATCTATATGCATACACACAAACATACACACGCAAAGACACACATACATATACATGTTTGTGTGTGTATCTCCGGGTATATTAATAAATAGATAAATACATACATACATACATACATACACACACACACACACACACACACACACACACACACACATATATATATATATATATATATATATATATATATATATATATAAAAACATAATATATGCATGTATAATGTGTATATGTATAATATGTGTGTGTTGTGTGTGGTGTGTGTGTGTTGTGTTTATTGTGTGTGTTGTGTGTGGTGTGTGTGTTGTGTGTGTATGTGCATATACATATATATATATATATATATATATATATATATATATATATAAATAGACTTATATACATTTAAATATATATATATATATATTATATATATGCATATATATACATATATATGTATATATGTATATATGTGTGTATATATATATATATATATATATATATATATATATATATATATATATATACATATAAAGAAATACTAATTAACCTGAAAAAAAATACAGACTTTAATATAAGAATAAAAAATAACCTCTTACATTATACAACAAAAATTACTCCTTCCCCCCCCCCAACACACACAAACACAAACACACAATATACACTAATAACAATAACCTATAAACAAAAAATAAGTAAAAAAAAAATCAAAACCATTTTCCCCAAAAAACATCAAAAAATCAAAAAAAACTAAAAAAAAAAAAATAAATAAATAAATAAACACTAAAAAAACATAAAAAAATAAAAAACTCAAAAAAATAAAAATAAATAAAACTAAAACTAAAAAAAAAAAATAAACAATAAAAAAAATCAAACTCAAAGACTCCACACCGCACTTTTCCCGAGTGTGTTGTAATAAAGGAGTCAAAGCGAGACAAGCGGCCGCTGAAGCTCTTTATGATCAGGGAGCAAGATACAGGTAACGAGTTTCTTGTGTATAAGGACTTTATCTCATTGTCACCGGGGTGAGGGAGGGGGTGAAGGAGGGAAGGGGGGTGAAGGAGGGAAGGGGGGTGTAAGGGGGAGGGAAGGGGGGTGTGGTGAGGGTGGGGGAAGGGAGGAGTGAGGGAGGGAATGGGGAAGGGGTGTAGGGGGGAGGGAGGGAAGGAAGGGGGTGGGGGTGTAGGGGGGAGGGGGAGGAGTGAAGGGAGGGAGGTAGGAGAATTTGGAGAAACTGACCCTTAAGGAAGAGGAGGAGGAGGAGGTGGTGTTGGGAGAGGTGGAGGAGGAGGTGGTGGTGGAGATGGAGGTGGAAGTGGAGGAGGAGGAAGAGGAGAATGAGATGAAAAATAGTAGAAATAGTAGAAGGAAGAAAAAATGGAGACCATGAAAAAGAAAATAAGAACAAATAATAAAAAAAAACATATAGTAAAAAATACATTAATACAAAAAAAAAATAATAATAATTACCAACATCCTGTTCATCTTTATCATTATCATTCTCATATTTTATATCGATACCATATTTATCATCATTAGCGTCATCAATAGTTTCATTAACTTTAGCTTTTCTCTGGCCTTGAGAAGAGAATATCATTATCATAGTCGTTAGTATCATAATTATCATTACAATCATTATCATTAATGCTATCATTACTATCATCATTAACATTATTGTAGTTACTATCATTATCAATATGATTATCATTACTTACATTACTATCATTCTTATCATCAATATCACTATCATCATCATTATCAACATTACTATCATCATTATCAACATCACAATCATTATTATCAACATCATAATCATCACCATCATCAAAACTACAACCATCACCATTATCAAAATTATCACCATCATCAGCATCATCATAACCATCAAATATTCTCCTCCTCCTTCTCCTCCTCCTCCTCCTCCTCCTCCTCCTCCTCCTCCACCTCCACCTCCACCTCTACCTCTACCTCTACCTCTACCTCTACCTCCACCTCCACCTCCACCTCCACCTCCACCTCCACCTCCACCTCCACCTCCACCTCCCCCTCCTCCTCCTCCTTATTACGATCACCACTCTCCCTCTTCTTACCCCCGTTATCACCACCATCCTTCCTCTCATCATTCCTTCTCTGCGGAGCAAAGGAGAAAGGACACTGTGGTAGGACGGACCTGCAATCCATCATCTGCAAAGGCATACTTATTCGGAGCGCTCTTGCAGGTCGACATGCCAAGGAGAGAGAAAGAGGGGGGGAGAGGGGGAAAGGGAGGGAGAGGGAGGGAGGGAGAGGGAGGGATGGATGGAGGGAGAGGTAGGGATGGAGGGAAGGAGGGAGAGGGAGGGAGGGAGGGGAGAGAGAGAACGAGAGGGAGAGGGGAAGAGGGAGGGAGGGAGGGGGGAGAGAGGGAGGGGAGAGAGAGAGAGAGAGAGAGAGAGAGAGAGAGAGAGAGAGAGAGAGAGAGAGAGAGAGAGAGAGAGAGAGAGAGTGAGAGAGAGAGAAAGAGAGAGAGAACCTGCATCCTGCCGGGGTGTACATTATCTTTTTTAATACCGGGAGAGAGCGAGAGGGAGGGTGAAGGAAGGAAAGGGGAGAGGGGGAGGGAGAGGGGGAGAAGGAGGGAGGTAAAGGGTAGTATGAGGGAGGAAGAGGGGGGAAGGAGGGAGGGAGAGGGGGGATAGAGAGGAAGATAGAGGAGGGAGGAGAGGCAGGGAGGGAGGCCGTGAGAGAAGGAGGGAGGGATGTTAATTACTGCCACTATCATTATCCTCATTAAAACGAATCAATATTGATGACTGCCACTAAGATAATTCATGTTAATTACTGTCACTACTATTATAAACTTTCAAAAATAACCAACGTTAATTCTTATCACTACTACCATTATCACCACCATGAAAAATAAGTCATGCTGACCATTGCTACTACCATAACAACCATGGAATATTACCATTGGCATTATAACCATCATGCCAAAAATTCAACACAATAAGATTCAATAAATTCAATAATTCTCCTTTCTTCACTTCTTGTAATCTTTCATTCCAATTTTCTGTTCTGGTTTAGTTCTGGTTCTTGGCTTTATCGCATTCTGATAAATTACCAGTTATCGTAACTTTTTCTTCTCCTTCTTTCGTCTATCCTTTGCGACTGTTCTTAACCTCTAACGTTCTGTTTTTTTTCTTTCTTTCTTTCTTTCTTTGCCTCTTCTTTTTTTCTTCTTTCTTTCTTTCTTTCTTTTTTCTTTCTGTGTGTGTGTGTGTGTGTGTGTGTGTGTGTGTGTGTGTGTGTGTGTGTGTGTGTGTGTGTGTGTGTGTGTGTGTGTGTGTGTGTGTGTGTGTGTGCGTGTGCGTGCGTGCATATGCGTGTGCGTGTGTGTGTGTATACATAAATGTATAATCCCCTTCCCATTTCTCCCTCTTCCCTTCCTCCAACTTTCCTATTCCACACCCATTTCCCTCTCCTTCTCCTTCTCCTCCTTCTCCTCCTCCTCTCCTTCCCTCTCGCTCCGCCCAGCTCTTAAGTCTCTCCTCCTAATGCCAGCGTCTAAGACTTTTTCCTGTCGGATTTTCTTTCTTCGGGTTTTCCTTAACTCTTTTTTTTTCTCAGCCTCTTCTTTCTTCTTTCTTGTCCTCTTGCTTTATTTTATTTTTCTTACTATTTTCTTGTTATTATCATTTTATTTTTGTTCTTACCAACGCCCCCAACCTCTTCTTCTTCTTTTTTTTTTCCTTCTTCTTCTTCTTCTTCTTCTTCTTCTTCTTCTTCTTCTTCTTCTTCTTCTTCGTCTTCTTCTTCGTCCTCATCCTTCCCCTTCCTTCTCCTCCTCCTCTTCACCCTCACCCTCACCCTCACTCTCGCCCTTCCCCCTCCTCCTCCCTTCTCCTCCCTCCCCCCTCCCTCCCTCACCCCTCGCCCTCCATCTCCTCCCTCCCTCCCTCCCCCACATCCATCCCCTCCACCTTCCATCCCCACCTCCTCCCCCTCCTCTCTCTCTCCCTCCCTCCCTCCCTTTCCCCTTCCACCTCCTTCCCCTCCCCGTCCCCCTCCACCTTTCATCCCCTCCCTCCCCCCACCTCCTCCCCCTCCCCCTCCCCCTCCTTCCTCCCTCCCCCTCCCCCTCCTTCCTCCCTCCCTCTTCCCCTTCTCTCCCTCCCTCCCTCTCTCCCCTTTTATTCTCCCCACGTTCCTCCCACACATCCCGGCCTTAACCCTTCACAAATCCTCAAATTCTTCTTGCGATTTCTTACCTTCAACGAAGTTCAGTCCTTGCTCTTCCTTCTCATTTTCCTATGTCTTCTTTCTTGTCTTTTATACTGATACTTTATCATCATTACAGTAATGGTGATCATAATGACAATTATAATAATAATGAAGATGATGATGATTCTAACAATACTTTTAATAATAACAATATTGATAATTAAAGATAACAACGGTAATACAAATAATAATTATAATAACAATAATCAATAATAACAACGATAATAAAAAATAATCATAATAACAATAATATAATGAATAATAACAATAATAAAAATAATATAAAAAACAACAAAGATAATAATAATCGCTGCTGTCGTCGTCCTTCTTATCTCCTTTTGTTTTCTCTTCTATTTTGTGTTGTTTCTATTAGTATTCTCCTTTTTCTTTTCTTTTTTTCGTTTTATATTTTTTCCCGCGTTTAATTACGTTCTTTATCCTCTCCCTCTTCTCTTGTATCGGTCTTTTTCCCTTTTCTTCTTTATCGAACTTCCCTTTTTACTTCTTCATTGCACCTCTCTCTATCTCTCTCTCTCTTCTTCTTCTTTATCAACCGTTCCTTTCTACTTCTTTCTTATATCTAATCTCTTCTTCCTCTTTACATTCTCCTTTATCCCTCCCTCTTTGTGTTTTTCCTTCCCTTTCTTCCAAGTTTCCCAAGTGTGAATAAAGCCAAAATCTTTTTTTTTTTTTTTTTTTTCCCTACTGCCATTCCTTGAACTTTTAATCCATCTTGGCCTTTCCTCTTTCCTACTTCCCCACAAACCCCCACCCCCTCTCTCTCTCTCTCTCTGCTTCTCCTCTCTATTTCTTACTCTCACTCTCACTCTGTCTCTATCTCTATCTCTGTCTCTATCTCTATCTCTATCTCTGTCTCTGTCTCTCTCTCTCTCTCTCTCTCTCTCTCTCTCTCTCTCTCTCTCACTCTCTCTCTCACTCTCACTCTCCCTCTTTCCCTCTCCCTCTTTCTCTCTCCCCCTCTCACTCTCCCTCTCCCTCTCCTTCCCTCTCCCTCTCCCTGTATCCCTCTCTCCCTGTATCCCCCTCTCCTTCTATCCCTCTCTCCCTCTCTCCTTCTATCCTTCTATCCCTCTCTCCCTCTCCCTCTCCCTCTCTCCCTCTCCCTTCTGGCTATTTGAGCTAGCCATCTGATTTGCATACCCAACTACCAAGTCGTGCTGGAAATTAGTGAGTGTTAGCCGTTCCTAATTAGCTACCTGAAATCAGGCCTAAATTTTGAGCCTAAATTTGGAACTCACATTAGTCCCTGTGTATTATTTTCTTTCTATTTTTGATGGTACAATTTTAGAATTTTTAAGAAAAAAAATCGAGTGACTTTATTGAAGAATGAATAAGAAGAAAAAACAACAACAAAGATTGGCGTGATTTGTTCAATCATAAAATTCTTTGAGGGAGGGAGGATGGGAGGGAGGGAGGGAGGGAGGGAGAGAGAGAGAGAGAGAGAGAGAGAGAGAGAGAGAGAGAGAGAGAGAGAGAGAGAGAGAGAGAGAGAGAGAGAGAGAGAGAGAGAGAGAGAGAGAGAAAGAGAGAGGGAGAAAGAAAGAAAGAGAGAGAAAGGGAGAGAGAGAGAGAGAGAGAGAGAGAGAGAGAGAGAGAGAGAGATGGGATTTCGTAACGAAATGAATCATGCTTATTAATTAAGGAACTATACATAGAGTAAAGTAAAAAAAATAATAAAAAATAAAAATAATAATAATGATAAAAAACATTAGATGAATAAATAAACAAATTCAAACCTACCAAATAAATATAAAATACCGTCAGACAGCATTAAAATTAATCATGCAATGTGATCTTACATACCAAAACACGGACCTGCATGACCAACACATATTCTACATAGACACTAGATTGCAGCAGAACATTCCAGAACAACCTCAGAGACCGTCATAACAAAACAAAACAGCGAAATACTTTAAGAACAAAATCCGAACACAGATCCTCTTAACCCTCCCTCCTTCCCCCTAAGCCTATTCCCCCCTCCCCCCCTCACCCCCTCCCTCCCTGAAAGCATGTCCTTGAGGAATTCTCGCGTTATTTTACAGCTCGACTGTTTATTTACGAGACTTGTTAATTTACAGGTCAGATATCTATCTTATAAAGTCTATCTGCTTACTATCTGTTTATAAAGTTAATTGTTTATCTGTAACTGTTAACTCAAGCTACTTAAATTAAATTACAGGTCATTAGTTTATAAGTCAATTGTCAATTTAAAAAACGATTGTTTAAATATCGTTAATAAATAGCTTGTTTATAAGCCATTCGTTAATAAATAGGCCAGTGGCTACTTTGCAGGTCAGTGGTTCATTTAGGGGTTCATTGTTTGTTTACAGGCCACTTGCTGATTTACAGGCCAATTAAGCAAAGGATTTCAGTCGAGCTTAGGTAGCTGGCACGTGAGGAAGTGGAAGGGGGAGGGGAGAAAGAGGAGAAGGGGCAGGGAGAGGGGGAGGAGGAAGGAAGGGGAAGAAATAGTGGATGGGGAAGGAGAAGGAAGTGGGGGAGGGGAGAGAGAGGGGATGGGGAAGGAGAAGGGAGAGAGAGGTGATGGGGTAGGGGAAGGAAGAGGAGAAGGGGAGGGGAAGGCCATCTAGAGCAGCGGGAGCTCAGTATCACTTCGGACAATCACATCACCATTCATCTTGTATAACGATGGAAGGGGCGGTGAAAGATGGTGCTGGTGGGGGAGAAGGGAGGGGGAAGGGGGAAGGAGAGGGGAAAGGGAGATTATTCCTGGTTTTCTATTTTCATGTTTCTCTTTCTTTTTCCTTCTCTCTCTCTCTCTCTCTCTCTCTCTCTCTCTCTCTCTCTCTCTCTCTCTCTCTCTCTCTCTCTCTCTCTCTCTCCCTCCCTTCTGCTCACTCTTCCCTTTCCATTCTCTCTACCTCTCTTCCTCTCTCTCCCTCACACTCACACTCACACATAAACTCACACTTCCTCAAATGCTTCTCTCACTCTTCACTCTGTCTATTTTGCCTGTCAACCCAATCCTTCTTCCCCTACCCTTCCCCCTCTCCCCCCCCCCTTCCCTTCCCCTCCATCTAGTGCCCGGGGTGCCTCTCGTGGCATAAATCATCACCATCTGACATCCCCTTCTTCCCTTCCTACCCTACCCCCTACCCCTTACCCCTTCCCATCCCCATTCCCCCTCCCCCCTATTATATTCCTATCCTTATCCCTACCCCTATCCCTACCCCCATTCCCCCTTCCACCCCTACTACACCGTCCCTCCTCATCCCCCCTCCACCCTTCAACACCGTCCCTCCTCCTCCTCCACCTACTCACCATCTCCTTAGCCCCCCCATCCCCCCATCCCCCATCCGCCTTCCCTCCCCAGCAATGCCTCCTTACCTCTACCCACCCACCCACCCACCCACCCACCCCGCCCCCCTCGCCCCTTTCCTACCGTCTGAACCGCTGACATGCCACCTGACACGTGTAGGCGATCCGGACTCGCTCACTTCTGGGCATGTTACTTACGTCACGTCGATGTATTTCTGGCATGGGTTTATTCCCTGGATTCGTTCATTTCTTTCGTTGGTGAAGGAAGTGCGGATGGCACAGTCATGGATAATGTGTGGTTGCAAATACTTCAGCAATATTGTCACCCACACGTATAACACTGCTACAGAATTGGGATAACAAGCGCAGCAGTGGAAAGTATAGTGATAAAGAATAGTAACAGCAATTATTATCAATCAATAATAATGATAATATAAACAGCAGCAACAATAACAATAATAATAATGATGACAATAATAATAATAATAATAACAATAATAATAACAACAACAATAATGATAACAATGATAATGATAATAACAACAATACTAATAACAATAATAACAGAAATTATAATAATGATTATAAAAGTAGTAGTAATAGTATGATAATGCTGCCAACAGCAACAGAACCAAAATATTAATCTTAACATATTTAATCTGCAGCTTCTATTAAACGGAAAATATAAGTAAATACCTATAAAACCCAGTGATCTACATCTACAATAAACCACAGCTATGAATACTCGTGAAAAAAAAATAATGGGAAAAAAACTCTTTGAAATTCCCCATTAAAACATACAAAAGGAGTAAAAAAAAATGAAACGAAACTATAAACAAAATAATAATTGAAATAAAACACCGATCAAATAAA